>NC_090903.1:8664700-8964700 GCF_040956055.1 Brachionichthys hirsutus | reverse complement strand
CCTGTTGGCTGCAGCTGCCCGAATTCAGAGAGGTGGGCAACTATTTGAAGGAGAAGTACCACAGAGCCCTGAAGGTGGACCTCCTCAGAGGAGGCGGGAACAGCGCGGCCAGCCGGGGTTCCATCGCCGACAGTTTTAGTTCCATGTCTCGCAAGGAGCTCGTCCACTTGGAGGACTCTCCAGATTACTGTCTGGAAAACCGCACTCTGGGCCTGCCGGGCACAGAGGGCCGCGAGTGCCTCAAGAAGGGCAAGAGCCTGAGCAAATGGGAGAAGCGGAGCTGCAAGCGACTGTGCGGAGAGTGCGGGCTGGCTGTGGAGGAGCGCAAAGCTGAGACGGTGTCCAGCTGTAATTGTAAATTCCACTGGTGCTGTGCGGTGAAGTGCGATCAGTGCAGAAAGACAGTGACCAAGTACTTTTGCGTGAAGAAAGGAGGTCAGAGGGGAAGGAACGAGAGCGCCAGCGGCCGGCGGAAGACCCTCAGGCTAAGGAAGAAGCACTGAGCGTCTTCTTCATCATCGCTTCATATTTGCACCACTGCAGCTCCTATTAACACCCAAACTCCTTGCATCTTGAGATAGTCGTGTGTTGTTGTGTGAGAGAACTTCAGATCATCTGCATCTTCAGTTTTGTATTTAAGGGTACAGACAGTGCTACGAGGAAACAGATGATGACTAGGGGACGTTTTTACAGCGTTGTGAATCTTTGGAACAAATGTATTTAAGATATATTTTTTTACTCTTTAGAAAATGTCTCCAATTTCAGCGGTCGCCACAAGGTTAAATATTTATTTTCATACATACGCAAAAACTCACTCACATACGAGGAGCGTGTGATCCGGCTTTTCACGAATGGCAGAATAAACGGCCAGTGTCACAATGTTCTATTAACTATTGTTTCATGTTTCCATGAACGCATCAGGGCGTCGGGCCCAATCTTTGCATCTATCTCAACTGTAGCTGCCAAGATGACATTTATTTTGAGACATTTTGGGGACGCAGTGCTCCCCTGTTATCTGCCTTTCCCTCCTGCTGTATTTAAATGTGTATAAAATGAAGCACTTTGTATTGTACATTGTTAATTTATTGCACTGCATTAGATTTGCTTTGTTGTTAGTTGCTGTTTTTTTTTTTTGGATTGCCTTCTCTTAAAATGTAATGAAAGCATAATAAATCCTTCACACTGGTGTATCGTTCATACGTGTTGGCTCTTTGTGCGCTCTGAGACGGTGATACCTGGCAGCTTGCAGCAAACGCAGCCCCATTCCTCACATTCCTCGGGCTGGAGTTAGGATACTACGGGGCAAACCAAAAAAAGAATAGAAAACTTCCCAGCGAACTCTTTGTTCCGTCACGCCTTTCTCATTTTCACTTCAACCAATATCTTCGAGCTTCTTGGTAATCCTCAAAGAACCCCCCCCCCCCAACCAACTCCCAAGTGCTTGGAAGTTTCTTTACTGTTTAATACTAGTTTAATTAACTTTGTCCAAACAGAGTCGGGCCGTGGGGGCTGGAGGGCATGAGGCAAGTTGCCCTTAAAAATCATTCCGCCTCTAATTTTGTATGCTAATCTTCTTTTTCACGCCGCACCTCCTTAGGATTGGGGGGGAAAGAAATGTTGGGAAAACTTTGGTGTGCCTGTGCAGGGCTTCCTGCGGCTGTTTTATTTCTGGGCCCACCTATTTGGATCCTTTCACTGCTCTAGGGGCCTTCCTTTGCTCCTTTTAACAATGAATGCAGAGCTAATCAGCTCTTTCGGAAATGCACCACTGTCGAGGAAGGTAATCCCTTCTTCTCTGCCCTGAATGGGCCGTCGCCTTCTAAAGGACTTTGGGAAAAGGCTTTGCACAGATTCACACTGTTCTCTCAAAAGAAGTTAGTTCAAGTATTGTGCCCAAACAAGTGGGTTTTATAAACACATGCTTGCCAAGATACTCACTCCACCTGCAAGTAAGAAGTGCCAGGCCCGGGCAGACTAGGACATGGCGGCCGAATCCGAAACCCTTCAGACGAGATGGGTCATGAAAGAGGAGATTAGAGGTCCCATTGAGTAGGGGGGCGTTCATTCCTGCACCTTTGTCCTTTTACTCAATAAAGTGTCAAGGAAACACCTTGTTGACATCTTATTTACCAAATAATGATCATAATCAAAACTCCTCCCTCCTCTGATGACCCCTGCAGGCTGTCTGGGTTGCTCTGTCTGGCATGCAATAAAAAAAAAAAAACCTCTCGCCAACAAAAGCCCCGGCATACCAGGCTTTCCCCCTGCAGCTCTGGAGGAATCATGGCATTTTTTGTGATAACGCGTACAACTGGAGCACATCAAAATGTTCATTCGCAGCATTTTCAATGTGATTCAAGGTTATAATTAATCTTGGGTTGAATTTAACACAACCACAGATCTTGGTGCACAGAATAGCATCTATTGTGAGTTTTGCCAGCCGCTACGGGCTGTTGGTTCAACAAGGAGCGAGGAAAGGAGTTAAAGGATGCTTTCGTTTGCGCAGAATCGCAGCTGCTAGCGTTGACTCTGCTCCTCTGTGATCTCATGTTCAGAACTTCACGGAGCTGAAGCAGAAACCCGAACGACAGGAAATAGAGACGAACATCTCACAAATATAGCCGTGTGTGAAAAGGCACATAACGTCGATTGTGACTCAGACTAAACCATTTCCCCCGACCCAGAGAGTGACACGACCTTCGACTGGGGGGGCTGAACTTCCGTCTCACACGCTGGTCCTGTCACATTTTATTTGCCATAACGTATAAGCCCGAGGTGGCGGAGAGAGACGTGACACCACAGAGGAAGAGAGGAGTTTTTTTTTTTTCTTTCCAGAGACTTTCTCACAGTCAATTTTTACTTGTGTAGAAAACACTGGAAAATACAGACGAAATTATATCAAAAAGGTTTTTATGCAATATTTCCGTGACTGTACAAAATAACACTCTGAAATAGGAATAAAATAGACAGAAAAAAGATATATATAGTGAGGATGAATGCAATCAATGAAATATGTGAAAATGACTTGTAATGCTTCAGAGAATCCTTGACTAATAGGATTTATGGCTTAGGGGTTCCAGACCTACCACACCTTTAGGGGCGAGTGTCAGTGTGAATGCGAGAGAAAGCCAACACACATGACTACAGAGGAGTGGGACGCTTGTGCCCTTTGAGTGTTTTAAGCTTTAAGCACTGAAATCTGTGCTGCTGAGCAATGTTGTGTTATTATGTTGATTTGTTAGTATTTACTACATTCCCCAAAGAGAGAGAGAGAGACTAATTAGGAAAGTGTTTAATTGTAATCATCACACATGAAGAGTCTTCGTTTTGAGTGAAGCTCAACATAGAAGGAGCACGGCCGTATCGGGGTATGTCGGTATTGGCGGGGCTGAGATGCAGGCTCCTTGAGGGCTCATCGGGGTGGCCAGCGGGGGCAGCTGAGGGCATCTGCAAAGAAAGAGGAGCAACAGCCAGATCAGCTCAGATCAGCTCACTGAGCTCCACAGGAAACGGCGAGCACGGGAAGCCACCAGGGCTTAGGACTAGGTCCCTGCTGACGAAGCATGATTCAAAGGAAAATGCAGAAGATGCAACAGATTTTGCACAAAACAAGCAATAAATAGAAAATCGAGTTATAAATAGACCTTTAAGTACACGTTTAGCAAGTTTAGCCTTTTCAACCACATTGAATGTTTATTGGATTCTTTGGGTTGAACAGGAAACAAATTATATTAGGCACCTTTTTTCATTAACTATTTAATAGAAAAAAATATTTTAAAACAGTTATGCTATTAGAACAGAAACAGCAGTTTGAATGAGATCAGTTTAGAGCAGAATGCTGAAGAACGTGAGCACAGAGAAGTTGCGGCTCGACTAGTAGCACATACATAGGGTGACCAAATGACACGCAAAGGTTCAGTCGAGACATGCATTATGGTTAAACATCCAAAATCCCATCTCATTTGTAAGACGATTGAGATTGAACCTTCGTTTTGACTAGTTAGAGCCTAACAAAGCTAGTGGGGGTGGCGTTACCCACACACTGGCACGGTTATCTTCATAGTCTATGAATTGGGGTGGGGAAAGATTCCATGTGAACCCTTTCTTTACTACTTAAATCATTAAATGTAATCTATGCAATGCATTTTAGTAAATCAACTAAAAAAATGTATAATTGGAACAATGCCACCCCCCCAAAAATAAATAAATAAATAAAATAAAGCCATGTAACAAGACAGGTACATTTCAGGGGCCATCCAAATCTCATTTTGCTCCAGTGCCACACCGTCTCCGACACTGGTTCTGACCCTATTAAGACAGAGAATACCAATGGTCAAAGTGGATCTACTCCATCTACTTCAACATCAGTCTGAAATTGACCAGAGCAGGGCTCCGTCTGCTAAACTGACCCACTGAGCAAGGTACAGTGTGCTTTGCTTTATTTCATAATGAACTGACCATATTGTACCACAGGCAAATATTGGCTCAGCATTTCAAAAGTGTTCATTTACTCTGGTGCTACTGTGTCTCTCACAGACAGAGAATAAGGGAGCGTGGACTACTACCACTTTGTCCTGTATCATGCAGATTCTGCAATAATACAGTCATATTATGTATTATTGCTTCTTAATATACAGTGTATTGTTCAGACTACTGGTAGAGATGTAGTAATACTAGTGCAGTACACAGACATTTACAGAAATCTATAAATACTCTCTCTCTCATGCGCTCTCATCGACTTTAGAGAAGTATCAAATTAAATTAAATTTTATTAAATTAAATACTAGTATAATATAGTATATAAACGCATAACTTGGCATATCTGTTAAACAAGTATGTTAAAGCAAAATGTAACTGGAAACACTTCCCCTGTGAAACAAGGTGCAGTAAGTGTAAATAAAGATAAAGTAAAAATAACGTCCACATTACTATTATTCTGTATTATATTTACGATAATTGAAACGAAGGCCAAGATTTACGCGAGCAACTTTAATCTAAATAGTTTGTAGAGCAATGCGTCCTCCTAGCGGTAAAGGTTAGTCATTACAATAAGCGTTTCCTCATCCGATGTGCTAGATGTCGCTGTCGAGCTCTTTGCTTGCCCACAGCGCTGGGAAGCATTTCCTCATCCGGTGCGCTAGGTGTCGCTGTCGAGCTCTCTGCTTGCGCACAGCGCTGTGAAGCATTTCCTCATCCGGTGCGCTAGGTGTCGCTGTCGAGCTCTCTGCTTGCACACGGCGCTGAAGCGTTTCCTGACTGATAATGGCGTGCGTCGTGTGTTTTTATCGGCGGCGACGCGATGTGTAAACAACAGTTGCACGGATCGGCGCTGGAGTCGGTCGAGCCGCGCAGGTTCTCCTGCCGTGATTATTCCTTCTGTTGATTCCGGAGCGCTGCCGAACAGAATCCGGAAGGACAATTCATTTAATTTGGAGGAGGACGGTTCTTGACGACGATCATGGCAGCGACGAGCGTCGTCGGCGCCGACCCGCTGGAGAGTGAAGGCTGCGCGGGTTTTACCGGCGTCACGAACGGAGGCTGGGATGAGTCTCAGCTCCGGAAATATTCTTTTCCAACTAAGCCCATTCCCAGGCTGTCTTACGCGGACCCGAGAGCAGACATGCTAATTAACAACGAGGTAAATGCTTAGCTTGCGTGAACTTTTAGCACAGCTTGTTCTCAGAGCTTCGCAAGTAAACCTCGTTGTGATATTTTGTCCAAGAACGAATGATGAGTTCATGATGAGCTCTCGGTGTGTTGATGCTGACAGAATAAGGAATGATGGACGAGTTTAAGAACTTTGCTGAGTTTTCTTTATAACGAAATGTCCCATTTTCAGCTTCAGGATTTGACCCAATAAATCTGCTTAATTGACATTAAATTAAATCCCAAAAGTGAGTATCATAATTTATCAGTATATTTACTGATCTGTTCAAGAAAGTTCCAAGTAAAAAAAAAAAAAACAAGAATCTCAATTAACATAATAAAAAAAATAAAAACACACAAAATTCTTGCTTGGTCCAGTCCTGTAACGTAAACCAGTCCTTGTGATGTAGAATAGAATAGCAAAGAATCGTTTTTGTCATTGCACATTTCTACACGGCTACATTTGGTTTATCAGGGGGGGTCTGTGTTGAGGATGATGTTGGTGGAGATGAGGTCTGTCGGAGAGGAACTCCTCAATCCGGCTGCAGGGCTCGTGGTCCAGGCCCAGCGAGGGCTGCTTTTTGCCCAGACGGTTGTGGTTGCAGCCATCAAGCAGGCGAGGAGCGTGGTTTACGTCGATCACCTGTTAAATACAGAGGCAAGAACGGCGTCCACTCGCGTTTAGGGCCCGAGCCTGGACCCCTTCCGGCCGCTGATGTTGAGCCGAGCCTGCTAGACCTGGAACCGGTGCAGGCGTAGCCTGCGTAACTCATCACTGATTTTTGCATCGAGCGTTTTCTGTGCAATGGAATAACCTTTTTTTTTTAGTTTGCTTTGTTTAAAATCTCCCAGAATGTGTTGTTGTGCTCGTATGCGCCTGAAACCTCACGTGCGTGTCCAGTTCTACGGCTTTGCCGGGGCGCTCGGGTGACAGACATTGATTTTAACAACCTCGACCTTAATTCCATTATACCTTTTGTAATTTCTATACACAATTAAGATGCAGTAGTTTAAAAAAAAATGTATTTAACTTTTTATTTAACCAGATAAGTTAATTGAGAATTAATTCATTCTCTTTTGCAATAATGACCTGGACCTAAGTTGCATGTTTTTAGTGCAAGCAGTGGTCTGGCTTGAGGCAGCTGTTTAGGGGAGGGGGGGGGGGGGTGCTGTTTTCTTTCCCTCGTGGTGTGGCTGTCCTAATTTGGAGGGTTCTGGGGTCTGGTTCTGTTGTCTACTCGCCCACCTATGGTTCTTGTACCCATTCCCGGGGACTTTCCCTATTTGCATGTTGCTATTAAACTCCAACCTTCATTTGTCTTCTCTTAAGAAATGATTTAGAAGAATGGCAGAATAATCTTATTGAACCAACCCGAACACCACATCTGAGCTCGGCTACGTTTAAATACGGTTTGAAGGACATGGGAATCGTTTATATTCACTGTCTAACTTTGTTAGCTTTCATTAATATATACTCCTACCATGTGTTAATTTAAATAAGAGGCCATTTTCAACAACTCCATGATTGGTCGGATGAATCAGTGAATGCTTCGGTGTTTGGTTTTCCCTTTAGGGAACATGTGTGCACCAGGCCTTGCATTTGAGATGTCTCTCGATCCAAGAGGGCCAATAACAAACAAGAAAATAAAAGAAAGGCGATGCCTAAGATTGTATTTTTATTTTCTACAGTATTGTCTGTATATTTGGCTGAATCACGTTAACTGCGAATAAATCAAAAAATTAGACAGATAAAAAAAACCCTGCAGGGTTTCTTTCAGCAGCTCCTTTCACGACAGATTCATTGATCATTTAAAACGATACAAAGCTAGTTTTACAACGCGTGACGCAAACAAACTACGAGGGGGGGACATAGAGGGAGATTGTCCTCTCGCACCGCCAGTCTCCGGGGCTTTCCTACAGTATTTGGGCTTCTCTCTAACCTGCATGTTTTATACGGAGGACGGGGGGAGCAGCGGGAGACGCGCCGCGGGCGCGCGCTCCGCGGTCTACGTTCAGTTCGTCACGTAGCCCTCGGAGCTCAGTAAACCAATGACATGCCACCAAAAGGGATGCGTTCAATGACTGTTCGAATATTTACACCAGACGCCTCTTTGAAGTGCTTTTGGGATAATGACAGACCTGCAGCAACTGAAAGTATTTCTCTGAGAAGTCTTGTACTTTGTAATGGAGTTTAAATTGTGTTAAAGCTTTTCTGGGAACGTTAGTTGAAAATGTAGAATTGAAAAACTTTCAATTGCTTTTTAATGTAACTACTATAAATCTAGGAAGGCCGTGAAAAGTGCAATAAGGGTCACCTTGTTCACCCACTGGGGTGTGAGTGGGTGAACGTGAGGCTTTGCACAGTGAAGTTGTAGATTTTGCTATACAAGTGCAGTATATTTACATTATACTGTGTATTTGCAATCAGCTCGTGTTAAAGTACAATCTGTGTGTTTCCAGGAACCAGTTGTTTTAACAGACACAAACCTTGTGTATCCAGCTCTCAAATGGGACATCGCATACCTCCAGGAGAACATCGGAAATGGAGACTTCTCTGTTTACACGGCAGAAAACCACAAGTTTCTCTACTACGATGAGAAGAAAATGGATAATTATGAGAACTTTACCCCAAAGTCACAACGAATGGAAATGAAATTCTCTGAATTTGTGGATACAATGCATAGAACAGAGGAAATGGGAGGAGAGGAGAGGTAAGTGTCCGACTTTAAACTAATTCATCAGTTGTGCTCAAGCTTGGGCGGGGGGGGGGGGGGCTGAACAAGGTGTGATTGAGCTGCAGGGGTGCAATGAGGCTTTCCTCATGAAGTACAATACAACCATTTAAACTGGACATTGTGTGCTGACTTGATCCGATGCTGCACATACAAGTCCTTTAATGTGAACTTTCTGAATGAATCACTGATGCTACACATCCCCCCCCCCCCCCCCCCGATATTTGGATTTATCCACCATCCACCTTCCTCTTTTTGCTCTTCATTGCTTGAAATGAGATGTTTTCTGCTGAAGTTCAACAGCTGATAGACAGACTCATATCCTGCAGGCACGTTCAAAGTATGTTTGAAAACTAGACAAAAGTTCTGAATATATGTATTTTTAATGCTTTTCAAGAGTGTATCTGCAGCAGACCTTGAATGACACAGTCGGGAAGAAGATTGTCCTGGACTTCCTTGGCTTCAACTGGAACTGGATCAACCAGCAGCAAGCCCAGAGAAACTGGGGACAGCTGACATCTAACCTTCTGCTCATAGGCATGGCGGGTAGGAAATCTAAGCGCAGGAACGCTGCTTCACGGCGTCTTTCCGTATCACCACTCCTCGTTGGACTTTGCCCGTAAGGTTTTTTTTTTTACATGGCGCTTTCTTTTTATACTCTCTCATCATAGGTAATGTTACACCGGCACATTACGACGAGCAGCAGAACTTTTTTGCACAGATCAAAGGCCATAAGAGGTGTATACTCTTCCCCCCAGACCAGTTTGAATGCCTCTATCCGTACCCTGTGCATCATCCATGTGACAGACAGAGCCAAGTAAGCTGCGTGTGTGCAGAAATCCCTCCAGAGTTTAGTAATGGCTTATTATGTCGGAGGTTTCTGGTGGTTACAAAAAGTAAATTAACTTTTTTAATGATGCGATTGTGTATAAATGACTTGATACAAGGATATTTATTGTTAAATAAAAAAATCAAAATGAAATACCAGATGGGTGGGAGGGAATGAATTGTCTTTTACCACCAATGAAGTATTATCTTCTTCTCCTTTAGGTTGATTTTGATCATCCTGATTGTAAGAAGTTTCCCGACTTTAAAAATGTTGTTGGCTACGAGGTCGTCGTGGGCCCCGGAGATGTGCTCTACATACCCATGTATTGGTGAGACGCACGTTTGCATGGCCTTTCAATAGAAGTTGTCTGTGCTAGAATAGTACTAATAAGTATTCAATCAGGTCACTGAATGACTTGGATGTGTGGGGCGACTTGTGCACAGCAGCGCTTGCTTCATTTCAGAAAGACGTTATTTAGTGGCTCAAAGTGATGTTTGAAAGTTATTTAATCAAATTTTTTTTTTTTTATTGAGAATTTACTGTTAATCACAGTGACGTAGTGGTTAGCGCTGTCGTCTCACAGCGAGAAGGTACCGGGTTCGAATCCTATCTGTGCGGAATGTTCTCTCCGTGTCTGTGTGGGTTCTCTCCGGGTTCTCCGGTTTCCTCCCGCCTTCAAAAACATGCAAATTAGGTGAATTGATTATTATACGATTGATTATATCATGGAAAATCTTGGTTACTTTCTCTTCCTCCTTCAGGTGGCATCACATTGAATCACTGCTGGGCGGTGGCGTGACGATCACCGTAAACTTCTGGTACAAAGTAAGTCACAACTGACTCGTTAAAAACAACTGACATTTACGTTGTTTTTTACCTCGCTCCTTCTCCGCTCATTCCTTCAGGGTGCGCCTACGCCCAAGAGGATAGAGTACCCCCTGAGAGCTCATCAGAAGGTGGCCATCATGAGAAACATTGAGAAGATGCTGGGAGAAGCACTCGGAGACCCTCGTGAGGTGAAACCACTGACTTCCATGTCATCTTTGCCATCGGTCTGTTTCTAGGACACCAAACCCAGATCCATTTTTAGGTCAGCCGGTCCTTGATTTAAATGCCTTGGGAATACTCAGCCTTCCAGCAACCCAATTACTGTGAATATTTATGGTTTACATGATTTAATAGAATAAAAGACACGAGCATTCTGGGACAGCGAGTACACGAATATAAGACTTGCACGATCTAAAGTAGCTCGTCCTAACCCAAAAATTCTTTTGTTTTGTGTGCAGGTTGGACCTTTGCTAAAAACGATGCTCAAGGGTCGATACGACCAGGAGAGTTAGAGCCCCGCCCCTCCGACCATCTACCAGACTTTGAAGTGGCGCATTACTGCATGGCAATAAGTGGCCGTCTTGAAGCCACGCTGCTTCGTTTGTGTGCCGTAGTCATTGCAAATGCGACGACAGGAAACGCAGCATTGGAATTCACCTCCTCTTTGAAGAGGCGACCTAACGTGACTCAAGGCTCAAAGTGCTTTTGAACCGGTGTCATAATTCAAGCTACTCTGTGTTCTTGTTGCGTTTACTTATCCAGTCAGCAGAGATTGGATCCCGGTACGTCAGTTCATTACAAGACTTTTTATTATTATCTGTATAATGAGAGATGTGGGGTTGAGCACTAAACAGGGAAGGGCCTTCATATCAGCTCCATCCTCACCACAGCAGCTTTAAAACGGGTTTTAGTTCATACCAATGAAGATGACTGATCTTGCAAATGTTTGATAAACATAATATTTATTGATCTAATACATAATCCCTATGCTTACATATGTGGTCTTGGATAGTGATCGGCGTAGTTTAGAGAATAGCATAGGCAAGGTAATTAAATTCACAAGTACAGCGAGGAACTGATGAAATATGATCTATAATGTGTACCTGAAGGAATACATGACTGGGTGAAATATTTTACGTGATCGATTGCTTTGTGTTTTATTTATATTCTTGCTTGGTTTATATTTTGAAGACTTGATTGGATGTGTTATTCTGGATACCACTAAAAAAATGACTTGCTGCAGTCCTAGATAAAAACAATACAGTGAGTTACTCTTTCTGGGTAAACTTCTAAGAGTAATTACAGTGTATTCTTGGAATGTGCTGCTTGAAACTATAAATTGCTTCATTGATTTCTCATGTTTTTCATGTTATTCATCAACTGAACTCACAAGACTCGCTGGGAAGAAGCTTGTTTCAGATTGCGGTGTGATATGAGGTACCATCTAGTGGTCAAATTTGCAGCTGCATGGTAAGCTTGGTTCATGTATTATTTACAATACAGATACTCAACATTTTGTATTAAAGGTAGTGTGTGTGTGCGTGTGTGCTGAAATTACAATGCAATGTGCACAAAAGTCAAGTTAGAGCTGGAGATATGCTCTTGTGGCTTTTGCAGGGCTAACCTCTGAAGTGGCTTTACTCTCTTGCATAAATGCATCCGTGTTCTTACGTCTTTTAAAGTTTATGCTTGTAATTGCTGTAAAACGTGCCAAACCAACATCCAAACTATCACACGGGTACACATCTCCATCTCCACGGAACTTGACTCTGATAATCTGCGGGTTTCCGATGGACTGCGGAGCAAAGGAACGTCGATGCTTTGCTAAGAGATGAGCTTTTATTGGCCGTCAACACTCAGACTTGCTTCCGTTTACGGCATGTGCCTTGCTCAACAATGGCATGGTACTGAAGGGTCGAGTACTTGAGGTTCTTTACATCTTCTGTTTGTTTTCACTCTGGTTGTGACGGTGAATAAAATGTGATGCATTTAAATTTACAATGTGTGAATTATTCAAAGCATACAATGTGGATGACTTACAAAAATTGGTGTTTATTTACCATAAATTGTGCGTCAATGGTTAAGTCAGTTGTGACTTTTGTCACACAGTTAAGACATGAACTGCCGCTGATAATGACAAATCTGTAACAACACATCCTTTGAGCACTCGTTTGTTTTACAGCTACACTCAGGAAAGCTGGATTATTCAAACGCACAAAAGCAACTGCATATAATTGTCCCGTGTGCCTGCTAAAGGGCTAACAAACGATCAGCGTGATAAACCACAGTATACACAAGTTAAAGAAAACCCGATCAATAAAGTCTACTATATGACAGTTAGCAAATGAGAATCCAAACATAAGTTTTAACAGTTAATAATCACAAGCAAACAATAAGAAAGTAAAGGAGTTATAATGGAGGACCACTACTTTATTGCATAAATAGACCCAGAAAGCACACACCAGTCCTCCCAATAAATACAAGATCAGTCTGCAAAGCTAAACATGCATACAAAAATACCGATAATGCTGTTGGAATCATTTCAAAAACATCCAGCATGTTTCACTTAACATTTTTTGGGGAAACCTCAGTATTCCAACAATTCCAGTGTTGTAACAGTTTGTGCAATCCTTGTGAATTGAATTTGGTGTGCTAGAAAATGTCAAACTACATTTATTTGTGCTGTACAGTATTGGGGCTGCTGACGGTCTCTGAAGTTCGTAGCAACATGCTGGCTTTTCTCAATTTTAGATGATTTATTTTTGTCATCTTTAAATTGAATGTGAAATTACATAAAATGTCAATAAAAATAATAATTCCATGTGAAATTTAGCATTTTCATTCAACATTCCCCTTTCACCTCAGGAGTGCAGCAGGGCAGATTCTTGAATTAAAATGTAGCAATTTAGAAACAAATGTATCGTTTCTACGTGAACAATGGTGTGGGTTTACCATAACTACTATGAAATCTGTTACACACCACTGGTTTGACTACGATCAAACCAGTGGGTGAAGTCACTTTTAGTTAAACAGACAAGAGTCTGATTTGAAAACAATCTTCTTGCACCGAAAACTGATCAAATCCAAAGGCTTCGCAACTTTATTTTTACTAGCTATTCATGCATGGTGTAAAAATATAATTTTAAAGAGAAACTGGCATCAATATTTAATATGTACAAAAAAATCCCGTTTGGAGTGTTGATGCCCAGTAGAAGCTCCACAGCACCGCCCAAACTTTTTACAGATGTGATAAATATTTAAAATGTACAACTTGTTCTACGTTAAAAAAATGCAATAATGTCAGTGCAACATTGGACCTGTTGAAATGGCAAAGTAGATCATTTGGGCTGTTAAAAGGAATCACAACGTCTTCACCAAAATAATCACAAGATCGTCAAAAGCTCCTCGCGGAAGTGAAACAAATGAAATATTGTAATGTTTAAACCAAGGCATAAGATGTTTTAAAATAAGCCACTTGCAAACACAAAAATATCTTGTAAACACTAATAAATTCTGACTACCGGTATATGGACTTAATAAATAAAAAAAATACTGTAAACAATATTGTCAGTAGCTGCTCTTGAGATTATGCTGATCATCAATGGAACCTGTACTTCCGTGCAGGCTTGAGCTTTACATAAGTCTTCTTCATGTCCTCCGTCTCGTCTTTCTTTACCAATTGATATCGCTCTCCTTTGGTGGTTACCACCTGGTTGCCATGGTACCGCACTAGCTTTTTCGGAGCCTGTAACGAGCACACGAGTAGGTTTTAGAGGCTCAGACACAGGCATGGTGAGGCTATATTGTGTATAATATGGTAAATAATGAGGGACTTGCATCTTTTGGGGTGACAGGACGGTGTGTTTTGTTATCTTCCTCATTGTCAACCAGCATGTACCTACAAAACAAAAAAGGAGTCAAATAGACAAGGAAAAAAATTACCTGTTCTGCTTTCAACAGGATTAAAATACCAATTTTACTTACTTCTCAAGAATGCTTTCTTTCAGTTTATGGTCCGCCAGTGAGGAAATGCTTTTCCCGTGGTTTACCTGAGGTAAGAGGATATAACGAACAATTTTGGCAATGACTGATAGCAAACAGAGCGACTGTGCTCCTACTTGCAGGAGATACTCACATTGAGAGGAGAGGGCCTGAGCTGGACATCACCCTCCAAGATGAGACGTACAGCTTCCTGCATGTCTCCTTTGGCTATGGACAGAGCGCTGCGAGCCTCAGACAAACTGCACTTGGGAAACATCTCCAGCAGGTGTTGCCCCTGGGAATCGCACTCAGCCACTGGTGGCTGGACAAATGCACAGTATACAGTCTCCAATAGAGGCTGATGCTTTATTCAAGCCCCACTGTATGGTAGGCGTACTGGCAACATCTCATATTTATCAAATGTGTGCAATAATCAAATTAAAAACCCAATTTTACAACGACGGTTGCTTTTACTGACGAGTGCAGGACCAGAATTACTCTACGCCATTAATAGATTCTCTCTTAAGAGACCACATTTAAAAACAAGATATTGTTTAGAGATCCCATATTATTATTATTTTTATCAAAGCAATTTCGAATTTGGTTATTTCAAAATGATAATAAACATTAATTTTGACAACAAACCTAATATACAATGAGGGTTTCAAAAATGTACTTCATAAAATCATTTGGTTAATTTGCGCTAAACTGGTAACCTTGGCCGTGGCACCCTCCACCCGTGTTCCGCTTCCTAGTGGATGCTCATTGGGCATGGTGGGAAGTTTCAATGAACTCTCTTCTCTCCTTTCCTTAGGCACAACGTTTTCTTCTTCAGATAAAAAGAAACATACAAATTAGAATCGGTCCGCTTTAATTTTAAAGGTTAAGTCACCAAGAACGACTGACAGCCTAGTTAGTACATCTTGTTTTGATGACGCCTTCCACAACAATTGGAAAGAGTGACGCTGCAATAATTGTGTACATATTAGAAGTAAAATAAAAGCACCACCTATGGACCGAGCAGAAGCTAGTTTTGAAGCCAGGTTGAACATCATCTCACAGACTTTTACACTGCCAAAAACAGAAAAGAAAAAGGTTTGTAAAGCTAGCAAATGTCAGAGTAATACATTGTCACCTGTGAACAGTCAAAAGAGAGACAAGGTATTACTGTTTACCTATCAATTCCAGCAAAACCAGGGATGTACGCTTCCAGCATCTCTGCAAAAACCTCAGCGTCAAAGTTCTCATCAACACTCTGTTGGGAGCCAAGATCCTCCAAGACGCCAGTAATGTACGAGAGAAGAACATCATCCAGCGTGCTGTTGTTGATCGGTGAGAATGGAGATGCTGAGAAACTGAAAGAACATACATTTTGGAGAATGCCAAAGAGCCAGGAGTTCCTTTACCTGAGATCTGCATCAGGAATGTACGCCTTAATGAACTCGTACAGCGCACCGTGGATGATTTTGTGGAGGTCCATTTCGTGCTCCTGTTGTGCAGAAGAGGACATCAAAGAGCCATGTATGCGTTACCAAAGCATTTCTCACAGAAGCAAGCTTCCCACGCATTCCGTGATATACAGTTACGGTGGGACGCCAATGGCAGCAACAGCATTTCACACACACACACACACACACACACACACACACACACTGATCAGTCGCTAGACTCCGGGATTTCATTTTAAAAACTGCAGTCAAATTAGCCCGGACGCAACAATAACACTCTTTTAATCTAATAATTAATTAATTAATAAACTAAAATCACCGTCAGCACCGTCGTTAATCAATAGAGCACCGCTCATGCACAACAGCATCATAACAAACCCGTCTGTTGTGCCCAGTTAGCATCGCAGCTACGCTGACGTTCGTTAGCGGCTAACACAACAACACTGACGGTTAGTTACGAACAATTGTACAATTCTACGCTGAACTGCTGCGTCACAGGCGCGTTGTCATAAACCCGCTCAGGTGAATTCTGTCGTTAACCGTCTCCTCTAACTCGGTTGACCTTTCCGGCTCGGAGCAAACTGGAACTAGCGACGTGTTTTTTTTTTTTTAATGTAGCTAACGACTGCTAGCCAACAATACAACACTTTATGTCTTACCGACTTGGTCGCAGTATCGCCAGTTCTCGCGAGAGAACCCACCTTAAAAAAACAAAAACAAATTTCTTTTTCTCTTTTATTGACGGTTGGTAGCCAGCCTTGCCTGCCGCCTACTGGTGTGGAGCGTGGGACGTGAGTAAAACGCGGAAATCGGAACTAACAAGCGCTCACACTCTGCATCCCATCCCGTTAACCATTAACGGTAGGTCAAACCGTAGCCTTCTTGCTGTGAGGCAACAGCACAACCCGCTGCACCACCATGCCCCCCCCCCTTCAAGATCAAAGGCATTAAAGTAGTACTTTCTTCTTAGTCCCTCTATAAATATAGCTGCATTTATATTGAATGGAACACCTGATAGCTGGCAAGTGATTAGGTCTTGGTCTATAATTTTAATTACATTAAACATTAAAGGAAGCGATGGCCAATCAGACAAATGGCCTTTCATCGGATGAGATGTCCACCGAGCAACTGGAAGAGCTCATTGTGCACCTTAAAGGGGAGCTTGATAGGGAGAAGAAAGAGAGAGACGACTTGCATGCGGAGAGGGACACAATCCACTCCTCTCGCAAGGTGACAGAGAGAAAGGAGGCGAAATTAGACGCTGAACAGAGAGCAATTGATAAGGAATCAGAGAATGAAGTGATCCGCCACAAAAAAGAGATCATGCTCTTCAAACAGAGGGTGAGAAGCGCCCTGTGTGAACACCAGACATCAGTGTCTGAGTTGAAAGATAAAGGTTTGGCCACCACTGAGGCCGTACATGAAGAGCACAAGCAATTGGAGGCTAAGCTTCATCAGGATGGAAGGTCCATCATGGTAGACATGCAGGATCACAGTAATGAAGACCTTCGAGAAAAGCACGAACTGTTGCAGAGTCCTGATGAAGAAATGGTTAAAACGTACTGGGAGAAGGAGCTCAAAGACAATAGAGCCAGGCATGAAGAAAATATCAAGTTGCTGCCACAAGAGTTGGAAAGCATGCAGAAAACGTTGGTCATGAATAATGAGGCTCTTTGGAATAAAAAAGTTACTGATCTGACAGATGACTTTGAAAAAGCTGCCCGTGAGCTTGATGCATCTGCTAAAGATTTGCAGGACAATGTGAAATTGAATAAGTCAATCAAAAAAAAAAACATGGTCATGGAGATGAACCTGAGAGAAAATCGGAAGAACTCTGTGGTAAAAGAAGTCAAAAAACTCACTGCAATTCTCCTGGATCTCAACAAGGAAATTGAAAAATTAGAAAAAGCGAAAATAAGAAGATACTGTGGATTTGAAATTGATGATTTTGAAAAGTTTCTGAAAAAGAAGCTGAACGATATGAATTCAGATTATGAGGCACTGAAAGAGAGATACGCCAAGGTGCAGCTGGAAATAGACGAGCTTCAGAAGACAATCCAAGCAGAAAATTTAGAAAATAAGGGATAAAGCCTGAACGGAGATCCTCCTGCTGGAAACGAGTGAGAAAGATCTTGCAGAAAATCTTGAGAGGGTAAAGGCTCTCACAACAAGCCGCAGCTGATGTAACCCCCCCCCCCCCCTCCCCTCCCCTCCCAGCCATATTCACATTACCCATATTATCCACTGAAAAGAGCAAATCGCAGACATGTTCTCCCCATGTCTGCGTGGGTTCTCTCCGGGTTCTCCAGTGTCCTCCCACCACCAAAAACATGCAGTTTTTAGGTTCCCTCCACCAAAAACTGCATGTTTTTGGTGGAGGGATGAAGCCAGAGAACCCGGAGAGAACCCACGCAGACACGGGGAGAACTGCAAACTCCTCACAGAATGGCCACCAAAATTAAGGGTTTCTGAGGTCTGTTTGTTTCCGAAGTACAGTACGACTTTACGACCACAATCTCTCTCTCTCTCTCTCTCTCCGAAAAGTATTTGATGATGTTTGACGCCCCATCTGTCAGATCAGCAGCTCTCTCTCTCTCTCTGGAAAGCATTTGATGATGTTGACGGCCCACAGCCAAGCACTAGTGTTGCCAGCGGTCAATGATTTTTGTATTTCCTATTTTATTAAAAACAATTCTCTATTTTTCACACCTGTATTTTATGCTTTTGTATATTTTGTACATAAGAAAATTGATAAAATGGGACTTTAAGATGAATACAATAGAATAGCTCCGTTGGAACACTCACCACCTGTCGATGTTGAAATGTTTTTAAGCTGTTACACACACACACACACACACACACACACACACACACACACACACACACACACACACACACACACACACACACACACACACACACACACACACACACACACACACACACACACACACACACACACACACACACACACACACACACACACACACACACACACACACACACACACACACACACACACACACACACACACACACACACACACACACACACACACACACACACACACACACACACACACACACACACACACACACACACACACACACACACACACACACACACACACACACCATAGTTAAATTTATTTAGAGAAACAGAAACATCTACAACAAAATGTGAGAAGTTTAAGTGGAAAAAAAAGTCAAAGTAAGATTTGGTTATTATCCTATTGCCTGTACATATTTAGGGGAAAAACTCAAATACAAGCAAAGCAAAATAAATTGGACTACACAAGAACGAGTGTTCGGCCACGAGAGGCCCTGGCAGAGCAGATGAACCCCAGAATGCGGAGATGGAGACAGAGTGTCAGTTCAAGGTCTTCAATAATGATTAAAAAAAAAGAAAAAACTCAGTCAAAAAAAGGGTACTGAGGATGGTCGGGCTGGAAAGTCCAGTCAGAATCACAGCCAAAAGAAACTCAAGAACGCCAGCCTGAAATATCCAATAAGAATAAAACCAAAAATCACAGTCAAAGACAGATCGAGACAACGGGCTGGAAAAACACAACAGTCCAAAAACGCAGGAGACACAGTCAATGGGGATAGAACAACCAAGTACAAGCTGAAACTGGCAGAGAACGGAACGGCATGGCAAAGCAGCACACGAGAAAGACACTAATGCAGGCACGGGAGACAATAGAAGATCGTCTGGAGGACGGCAGCACAGGTGAGCAATAACTTAAAAGATTGATCGCAGGTGTGCCTGCTCTGCTCTGCCACGCCCACTGCTGAGAGAGAAAGGAGAAAACCAGAATGGAAGACAGGAAATACGCAAATGATCACAATATGCCATCGGAAACCAACTCCTGGCAACAAGTTTCTGTTTAACGTGTGAATAGCAGAAACTCTTCCCTCCAGCTGCCGTGGCACATTTTTGCTCCTGTGAGTTACAGTTCATTTTCCCCTCATGCTGGCTCCTGTAATTAAATATCCAGCTCATGCTACCAAGCAAGCCGTCCCACCTTCGTATGCGGCTTACTCTCACTTGGTCATTATTGCCTTTACCAGATTCATACATAGTTGATGGCTTTGGCGTGTTATCTGAGGCAGCATCGATGACGTCAGTCGAGGCCGCTCTCAGTTACCGCCGCCCCTGTTGGCATTATAGCAGATATGTACCTGTAAATTATTAACGGCCAGCCAATTGTTTCCTTGCTCCCTTGGCAGTGTCTCTTATCGTCTGTAGTATTTCATCGGGAAATATGGTGCACGCCACTGATAAAACGGGCAAGAACAATCCTCAACTTGGCTGAACTCTGTTTCACCCCGTGAGCTCACGGCTGTGTAGAATCTACCGCAGGTTTTTCCTCCATGTGTGACGACAGTTACGCTACGAAACCTCTGGCAGTGTAGGACACTGTCATTTCATGTTTGCACAACTCAGTTGCACAAAAGTTAGAGCCTTTCTTTGTCTGCACTCATGCAAAGCAGAAATATTGCAGTGTCACACTTTAACCAGCCTAATATTAAATTCAGTACATTTTCATTTTAATTCAGTATTGAGCGGTAAGTATAGTAATACTGAGAGGCCTGCAGATTTCTTTTGCAACACAGGGTGGCAGCATCGAGTTGTAACTGACTGCAGCGTCTCCATCTGTGTCTGGGTTTTTTGGTTGCTTATCATTAGAAACAAAACAATGACAGATATATATATATAAATGCTTTTGCTGTCACAGCTCCATAAATGAAGGAAAGGATTTTAAAGTGATTTCATTAGAACTGAAGCAACATTCTTGTGATTAAATCTGGTCAGAAACTAAGGGAAGCTGTTATCTTTCATTTTACAGTCCTATTAGGGAAACAGCAACTCGGATTGTTTTATCCTTGCCTGTATGGAAGTCCGGTGTTGTGTATAGGAGAGTGGAGGCCGGTGTGCAAGACATGCATGCACTGGTTGCACTGACGCATCTTCTGGCATTTAGCACTCATTCTGCATGTATTCAGTACAATACTATAAATTAGTGCATGCTAATGCTAACACATTGAAAAAAAGAAGCCTTTTCTAAAAACCTTGAAAATGAATGAATGTAAAACTATCTTTTCACATCTCTTAAAACATTATTTATCTGTATATTCATTGTTTCAACACACACACATACACACACTGATTTTAATGACTGTGTACACACATACTGTATAAGTTAAATCAGTGTACGTCTAGTAAAAAACAAAACGTAGGAGCATATTGCACGTTTAGCCTCATGCAACATAGTTATTTGAAAACGATTTTAATGGAGCCATAAATATATATTTGTATTTAAAATAGTTTATAACAGTAAAATAGCGCAAGTAAATATATTTGCATATTTTGAAATAATGTATTCAATTTAAGTTTTGAATTTGTCAGGTTGTCTCAAGTGTATATATGTGTATATACCCTTATATATACCGGTACTTAAGGGGAATTAGTGAATACACTTGCTCTGCATATAGGCATAAGAATATAGCTAACAAATATCTATGAGGTATTTAATTGAAAGGTATTATTAAAACTTATTCATACACATCACATTAATGGGATGTGCGCGTGAGTCTGGGCGTAAAAGGTGAATATTGTACTAGTGGCACAGTTTTCCATTTTTCACACTAACAATGGGGGGGGGGGGTTGGGTTGGAGGTGGGGCGTTGGCTGTCTGAGCAAAAAAGAAATTACAGTTCTCCCCCCAAACACTGACTGATTTACTGCTAAATTAATTACCCCTTAACCAACTTTAGATGATAATGCTCAGAGCTGCCTGCCGGAGCAGCATTTATTCTATTAATGTTCGCTTTGCAGTTCAGCCAGAGTGACTTCATATTTAGATTTTATTGTATTTTCTTAGTGAATGTGCAGCATTGCATCCACAAAAGAAAGGCACAGAATTATCTGACAAATCACCTGTGCTGCCGAAATGGGATTAGCACATTATTTCGATTAGAGAATTTGTTAAAAAATTCTCAAAACTTCTGCTCCAAAGCAACACAATGGGTGCATTTACAGGGTGAATTCAAGCACACTACAGTTTAATTAATTGAAACTTTCACAATATAAGTCCCCCTTCAACAATCATAATCCCCGTTTAATAAAATCTACGTAGAATTATTCCACCTCTCTCCGCTTAGTTTTGAAGGTCGTTGTGTCGACTTTTCACCAAAGTCTAAATGTTAATAACATTTGTGAATTAGGAGTTGGCATTGCATGTTCTTAATTAAAATGAGCAGTTATTTCTTCACGATGATGAGCACGAGATTAGCTGGGTTTGTATTGATGTGTGCAGCTGACCTGATCCAGATCCGGACCGCCCACATGGGTCCGCTTGCCTCCTGTACTCTCCAGGAAACAATCAGTGCCATTTTTTACCCCTGAAGTCATACAATTATATAGTAAATAAATAATATATGTCATATGGTATGTTCATATGCACGTACTGGATGTGTTAAATAACTGAAATTCAGAAAATAAACACTGTTTGTTCGGCACAATAAGGTACAAGAGATTATTCCAAAAAAGTAAGGGAAACGGAAAACACAGCTATAGTCTCGGTTCCTCTCAGTGACTGGACGCGCCCCCCCCCCCCCCCCCCCCCCAGTCTGAGTCCGTGTGTCTCTGTTCAGCAGTCGATAGGTTAACCTGCCTGTGGCATCCATCTTGTATGGCCCCCCTCGCATTACCATTGATCTGAGGGAAATAAAGAGCACACGTGTTATTATATATAGCTGAGAAAACCCACCCTCTCACAGTGATGGAGTGAACAGGCCAAATGCATGACATATTGCTCGTGCGACATTGCTCTGTCTTGCTGTCAATAGTGCAGCGTTTGCACACAACCCAGATCAATAGGGACTTATCTTTTCATGATGCCACGTAACGATGCTGTCTGCTGTCTTTTTCTGCTATTGAAGGTCCAATCTCGTCTGTCCACCTTTTTTTAATCATCCACAGTGATATGTATATTTGGACTCTTTCCTGCCCCCCCCCCCCCCCCCACCCAAGCGTTTTTCCAAAACTGGTGCTTTGCTGCTATTCTCAGACGTGGCAGTTACAAATTTACATGTTGTTTTTCTGGATGTTTCTCTGAAGCTTTTGGGGGTCTCTCATGTGTGAGACTGCTCAGCGGAGAGAAGACACCCCTCTGTAAAAACATCTGTTGTGGAAATGGCTGTCAGACTCCCTTTTGTGGGCTCTGTCTCGTCTTTGCGCAGAGATTGTCATTTGTTTTGATCATTTCTGTGGGTGATGGAATAATGATTGAAAATCCAGAGAATGTAGCTGCGCAGCTGAGCAGTCTCCAGTCGGACAGGATTTTTGTTTTTTTAAATGGATAGAATATTCCTTACTGATTTGCCTTTGTGGTTTACACATTGAGCCACAGAATCTAACAATGTCGGTTAATGTACAAAACAAACAAACAAAAAACAGCCTATAATGAACTGAGCTGAGTTTTTAGGAAAGGTTTGCAATTAAGGATTTCAGTGTGTTTTCTCTGTACATTATGCTGGTTAGCGATGATAAGGGACACTAATCTTTAATTATTCATGATGTTATCAGTATAAGTCACTGGAAAAATTGAATTTAAGTTGACTGTTATTTTTTTTGGGAGGAAGTGAAGTTCTTCTTCGCATCAGAAAATCAGAATCCAGTATAATAATTTGTCCCGTCAGCAACACTGCTTCCTAAGGCTTCTTAAAATCTATTGTCAAACACACTAACTTCCCTTGCTTGTGGCATTTTGGTACCGCTGCACTCCATTTCCAGTCGCAGCTCGGAACGCATCATCCTTTGCAATCTCTGATCAGCTGCCATTCATCTCAGTCAAGCTCCTATTTCTGTGTATTTGTTTTTGTTGCGCAATACTTTTTGTCCACAAACAAACCTATACTGCATGCATATAGGACAGTGAGGCACATTGGCTGAAATGCTGATGGTTGTATTAACGTTTAAGAGGTCCATTAGTGATTTGTACATTGTCTACTGAGTTTCATTCACAATAATCTAAACTCTGCAAGAGACCTGGTTTTAAAAACTTTAAAAGTAAATTATGATTTGACCCCTTAACAGTGAAGTTTCAGCATTAATGGAATGGAAGGGATGGTTTTGTGATCCCCCCCCCCCCCCCCCCCTCCACCTGCAGAACAGGTGCGTGTTTGAGCAGTGAGACCTCATAAACCTCATAGTCCCTGTGTTTTATCTGTCTTTGTGACAATCCCAGGTTCTTGAGCATGTTGTCGTTTCCCCGTGGGCCCATTGTCAGACCCTCTTTGTAGGTTTTAGACCCCACGTTTACAGCCCCTTGCTGTTTGTGACACGAGCTTTCATGGGATGGTGGTCCTTTTTTTTGCCTTTGGACTGTGGTGCTTTTCCACGGTAGTTGTTAATTTCAGTATATCAGTAAAATATAATCAAAATCCTACTGATGAATTTAATGCTGTATTCAATATTGTTTTCATATATTACATCAAGAATCCTTATCCAATCGTGTCTCAGCACTCATCGGTCTCTCCCACTGTCTGTTGTAAACGCGTTATCGCCCTCTGCCATTCATGTACACATTTATTGGATTCCAAGTCTCTGGGATGAATCCTTTGGCCACCAGAGGAGCATAACTAATGGCAGCATTAGAATGGCTTTGTGAGAGGGACTGGCCGGATGCAGGTTAACCAAGCAGGAAATAATCTAGGATTTGATATCCTGCATGAATGGCCGTAGGATATGCTGAGAATAAATTAATCCCTTACTAAATTTTTTTATCAGTGGGTTTATCTTTTGAATGGAAAAGTTTCAAAGGGGTGGGTGGATTGTTTGAATATTTTATTTTTTCTCTTAAGGAGTTGGAGGGTGTTTGTTCCCCGGATAAACGCATGACATTTTACGGCCGATGATGACCATCATCTTCATGCTCAGTCAGGGTCAGCGTATCCATTCTGCCTCCGACCGCAGGCATAGACTGCCTTTCTCTGGAAGCCTTGATTTCCCCTTCCTTTTAAAGACCCGCTTCTATTTTCCTGTTGTGCCCAAACAAGGATTTTATAAAATGGGTGACACTGCCACACAAGCTGTCTGCTGAATCCCCCTTAATTAAAGTGACTTCTAAAGCCTTCCTCCGACACTAATAAACCCGCTCTCCATTAAGATCCTCCTAATTACTGTGTGCAAAGGAAAGGGCGACACACAGAGACAGACAGTGTGGAGGTAAGCCTGCTGGCATTTGGCCCCATAAGCTGAGCGCCACACAAAAGAAAATGTCCCCTGGGTTACTCATCCTACCAGAGAGATTCCTTCCTTTTTCCTCAACTTCGCCTCCCCTCTCCTGTTTTCTTCTTTATGAATGAAAAGCGTATGACATGTGGGGCTGACGGTGTCCATTCATGGAGCCGGTGGAATGTGTGAATAAGGGCTTTGAATGAGACATGAATCACAGTCACCTGATTAGTCAGTAAGCGGTTTTTCAGTGTAACCATTGTTTAAATGTGCACAGTGGAAGGGAGAGCGCATTCATTCAAGTGTGGCTGATTAGAACATATAAATATTCAGGCTCTATCTCCCCATAGAGCGTCATAAATATTTTTTTCCTACTAAAATAAGGCCTTATTATTTTGGCCAATAGTCCCATTTTAGTTCTGCACGGTGGGGCTAAATCGATGTGGATGAGAGAAGTTCATATCTTTACATGCCACACACAGCATGGAGTGTGTGTGGACAGACCCTGCAACTCCAGTGGCAGAGACCTGCCCAGAAAGGTTAAACGTGCTTGGTTCACCTCCCAGTCAGCAGATTAATGACATTAACGAAGTTTCCATTAGTTGTGCAACTGGGGAAGACATGAGCATTCACGCGGAAAGCCACATGACGGAGGCAGAGATAAGAGAAAATGAAATACGTCTTCACGGAGACAGGAGGGGCCAGGAAGTGCCACTCCAAATTAGCCGCAGGCCCAGTTTGTTGTTACTTCATTAACCTAACAGCCTCGGGAAAAACTAAAAAGTGGGGTCACAACCTGTAGCAACAGGGAGGCTTCCTCCGACTTTGGTCGGATGCAATTATTGACACAATTCAAACGAGTGAAGAAGATTTATTATTGAAAGGAAACTCGCTTCGATATCACCGTCACTGCATTTTAGAGTTTTCCATTCAGCAAAAGTCTGCGATTGCCGTAAAACTTAATTTCACAATTTCATTCCATATAATATGTGATATGTATGTATAATAATAATAGATCATGCAAAGACTATTGCTAAAGCATTACACCATCAAAAGAAGCATAGGGTTTATTTTGTATTTATAACTTCATGTTAATGTGCCGAAGGTGACTGTTCAACAGTAAAGCTCTTTAACCCTTCAGTCATAATGCGCGCTGTGCTTTGTTTGGTGCTCTCTGACATTTGATGGAGTGCTTTCAGACCAGGGCCGGGGTGCATAATGCCGTTCCTGTTGTTGTAACATGACCTGCGCAGCGGCTCGTTATTTGCAGGCAGGGACTTTATTCGAGTCTTTGGTTACAGACCCTTGGAACCAGGCCTATTGTATTCTCACCCCTTCTCTGCAAACATACCTGTGCTGCCCTGTTCCTGTGCATAATGTAACAAACAGGCCTGATGGGTTTTACAGAGTGTCAGTAGCGGTATCAGAATTCATTTACGTTATATTCTGTTAATTAAATGGAGCCAGCTTCAGTCACAATTAACTTGAACCTCAAATCTTAATGTTTGTCTTGCATCTTAATTTTATTTTATTCTTAAAAGTCAGCTGGATTATTTTTTCCATTTCTCTACTACTCTCTCTTACTCTGTGTATATATATATATATATATATATATATATATAGTATTCCGCCACATGGATCAGCTGACTTGGCTAGAAACGCTGTGGCACAGGTAGACAGAAGCAGGGTCCAGCGAGTGTCTACTGAGGCTGCAGACACATCTGCCTGCTTCATTTCACCTGGTAACTGAGCATGTAGTATTTACTTCTCGGCTGAAGTGCAATCAGGGGCTGCTCGCTGGCAAGGAAGCAATGAGCTTGTGATTAGGTGTACTTTCTCATCCACAAAGAGCAAAGAATGAGAATAGCTGGGATAAAATGCATTTTTCGCTCTCTTCCCTTGAACATGCCTTTTAATATATTATGCGTCTTTTTAATTGATTGGTATTTTGCATCAATGGAGTAATTTTTTTTTTTTTTTATTGGTATTGTTACATGTCGATGAATTATGCACGAAGGACTTTCAACAGAAACAAGACCGCAAGGGCTTTTTTGAAATGTGGTGTTTGACTGTATTTGTACTGTAATACATACTATTGTTTGACTGTACTTGTACTGCCCTAACATTCTAACATTCTATCTAATAAATATATTCATCACCATCTTCTCGTTTTGTAAGTTGTCACGGTCAAAGAGAGCAGCGTGGAATATTTTACATTATTTCAAATGAATTTTCTTCATATAAAAATGACAGCCGCTACTAAGATAACATTTTAAAGTGTAGCTTAAACTGCAAATAAATTGGCTTCATTTTAGACAAATTAACGTAGAATCAGATGCCTCTACTAGCAGCAGTTTAAAAGCAGACAAGCAGAGCCCTTTGGGTTCCTGATAAGCAATGTAGTGGTGACACCACTGAGCTTTCTATATGGTCTCCTGCTCTTCTGTGCATGTATAAACATTTACATCCTTGAGACAAGAGTCACCTCTCTAATCCGTCTGAAGAAGTGTGTGGAGAGGCCCTTTATCCCACCGTGCGCACAGAAGAGCCATTTACCTCCACTAATGGGGAGTCTTCCCCTCCAGAGGTCTTTCAGTTTGCCTCTCAGGTCCCTGAAAGAAACTTCACCAGAGAGGAAGCTGGTTAATCTGGAGCGTTTTGTCCCTGTCTACGCCCGCAGAGTGGGCCGAGCTCCTTGGTGCCTTCCTAAGAGCCACAGCGACTGTAGAAGTGCTAGGTCAGCACATTTCCTAAAGTTGCCCTGAACTAGACTCAGAGGTTAAGCAAATAAGTGCAAAGACTCCTTTTAGTTCTTTTTTTTTGGGGATGTTTTCGATTTAATGAATAAGCTTAATTTGCTGTATTCGTTCATGCTTGTTACCAGGGGAGCACATCATTGTTTTGTTCTGGTTCTCAAAGGAGCTTCTGAAGATGAAGCAGACATATTTTAGGTCATTGTCATTACTTGTAGCCTTGTGGATTTGAATGGCAGATAATAAACTCTATATACTATAGTCTCTTGCTCCATGTAGGCCGTCTCATATCCCGAAAGCTCCCTTGTTAAACAAAGGAAATGCTGTACTCAAAGCACATCTTCTTGGTCATTTCCATTTTCACCCTCGCTCTAAAAATCAAATCCTTTTACCTCCATTTATTTAGTGAGTGAGTAAATACCCGTCAACACAGGACCAGGCGATCAACTGACTCGGATGGCCCTGCTATAAACTCCAACGTTGACTGGACCTCCGTCTGCAGAATAAAACCAGCTTCGCCTGTCCTTCATCCAATAAAACGTGTAGAACCCCTTTACAACTTCCTGTGCAATTTATCTCTCCATTGTTGGATGCAAACACAATGGTGGAACGCAGAAGCACTTTTTATTCTAATACATGCATCGTTTATTTTGACAATGTACGCACAGCTGTTTTATTTTACTACATAAAAATGTGACATTTAAAAAAAAGAAAAATCATAGTGAATATTTCCAAAGAGATTGAGATTGCAGCACGAGAAATGACTTTACTGGTGTCGGCAAACTGCAGCGTCTGTCTGTTGGATAATAAATGTGTGGTAGCATGCTAATGTGCGATGGAGAAAACCTAAGTTTAATTCACTAAAAGGCGTAAAAAAATAAAATGAACATGCTGGTGGCGATACTACAGAGAAAGTCAGAGATTCACAGAGTCTTGAAATTTATCTTCTGAGGACAAAGACTGTCCAAAATTTCAGGGAATTCCATTCAGTCGTTTTTGAGACATTTCCTTCTGGACCTGATGATTAATGTGAAACACCAACAATGTGAAGGAACATTCAACAAAAGACACCATTCTGACTTTATTTCATCTGTTTAAATCTCTATCTGGCCTATGCAGAGAAAACAAATGATTGATTTAAGAGCAGCAGGTAACGCTCTGAATGAGGCAATAAAGCGCCATTCTCCCTAAGAGGAACCTGAGGAAACGATTGTACCAGAAGGAACAGAAGCCCCCCGCCACAATCACAACCCAGCCACTGTTACTTACCTTTTGTTTGTGATAGTGGAGGCTTTTAACCCTGCAGACACTCAGTCTTTCCTCACCATTTATGGAGCAATCCTCCTGGGACAGGGGCGCTAGACCAAGGTCATCAGTGGCTACAACCAGAGTGACTCGTCGTTAAAGACGTGACGGGATAAATAAACACACTGGGAGCGCCGCAGACTGGGGATGATCGTGTGGGCTGTGTAACGACAGGTGGTTTTGCAGGTCTGGATGAGCATGGGGGGGGGGGGGGGGGTGGAATTAGTGAATTTCTGCATTTCAATAAGATGAGTCAGCGGGTAGAATCAGAAATGCAAAATAAAGTATACTGTAACACACAAACGGACCCACAGGGACGCATGTAAAATACACGCACGTTTGTGTTGCAGTGGGAGTGACGGATGCAGCTATGTTCTTCGCCTCTTAGTGGGGGAGCCTGAGGGTCTGCACTGTTTGCACTGACGGCACACAGCGATCACCTGTAGCACAGTGATTGTTGTCCATGTGTGTTGTGGGTTTTCATCGAGTCCGTTCAAACGCTGCAGATTCAGCAGCTGGTATGACGTCGCTTCGCTTATCTTAGGTAATCATCTTTACATTGAGTGTCTGCCACACTGTGTAAATACACTGGTGGCATCATTTTGCTTCTAAATTAGAGCGTTTTGGGAAATCAATGCATCAATAAAGCTGTCCAGTTGAGGACATGCTTTCCTCAGTGTGAGCAGTTTGACTCCGTTCACCACACATCCTAACACTTTGGTCCACTTCTACACTCAAGATGAGCATTTACATAAATTATATGGATGTAAAATCAGATCACTGTTTTTGCCCCAGGCAGCGGTCTA
Organism: Brachionichthys hirsutus; assembly: GCF_040956055.1. Taxonomy (NCBI): domain Eukaryota; kingdom Metazoa; phylum Chordata; class Actinopteri; order Lophiiformes; family Brachionichthyidae; genus Brachionichthys; species Brachionichthys hirsutus. The sequence goes on along the minus strand of NC_090903.1, from coordinate 8,935,132 downwards.
TAACGTAAAAAGTACAGTTTACTCAAGTTCTGGGTGGAATTTTTAGGTGACGAATATTTTATTTGATCAATATACTACTACTGTACTTCCGGCTTGTGCCATCAGGGGACTCCACAGCAAACCAACGTTCTCCACCTCACCCTGTCCTTTGCATTGTCCTCCCCAACACCAGCCTCATGTCCTCCCTCACTATGTCCATCTATCTTCTCCTGGGTCGACCTCTAGCCCTGTTCCCTGGCAGTTTCATCCTCAGCATCCTTCTACCGATTAAAGGAAACTTGATCAATATACTGTTTTTTTCCAGTGTTGTATGAACTTTTACTCCCATAAAACAATTATAATAAATAAATACATTTGCTATTTTTCTTTGGTTAAAGTTGGTGTTTTTAACTCTGACAATAACTTAAGGAGGCATTAAAACATGACTGCAATATTAAATAAATAGTTTTACACCACAGTCATTTCACTTTTCCCACGCACACATGCATGCAGTTTCTGCTGCTCCCCAACATGTGTTGGTCCAGGCTGGTCTTTTTCCAGGTGCAAACCTCCACTGGAAACTACCTGTCAAATAGGTAAGGCCAGAAAGATGTGTGGCCTGTGAAAGGGATCTGCTCACACTGCCAGTGGGCACAGAGACGCTCCTTTGTTTCCTGGCATGACTCACATACTTTCAGAGGCCAGATAAGCCTCAGCACCATGAAATACTGCTTTATGTTTGGCCTGGGTCTTTTTTTTTTTCCCAGAGAGGGCAGAGTAGACTCAGAGGGAGAGACCAGTCAGTGAACAGGTAATATGTCCTCGGTGTCACACCTTATTAAAGGGCCAGTTACCAAGAAGGAAGCTGGTCATGGAGTCCTGATGCATTTAAGTACCTACTGAAAAACCTAAGCTACTTTAAATATCCATCCCTTCAGCTCCTTCACTGCTTCTCCTTCTCTTTAACTTCACTCCCTCTTATGAGGAGAGAGGGTAAGTTTCAATGGTGCAAAGCATTGGAGTAGGAGGGGTCGATGGCTGGGGAGGTGGGGGCTCGGCCGTTTCCTGAAATCGGATTAGCAGCTATACTCTACACTTACATTGCAGGGAACGGGGCTTTAGTTTAGCCCAGCTCAAGACCACCCAACAGGTAAGCAGTTACATTAGAGTTGAGCAAGAAGGAAAGTGAATGGTGAGAAATAGATACACAGAGAAGGAAATAAATAGAAGACTAGCCGACACACTGGTGAAACTAGATTTCCCCCCATGCTGTTAATCTGAAATTGGGGAAAATCAAACAAACATACAGCCCAATGGAGTGGCAGGAATGTACAAATTACAACAAAATACACAAACACAATATATATATATATTTTTTAAAACCTAACTTTCTCTTAAAATGTATTCACAACAGCCAATTTGTGAACTTCCTCTTTTTGAGCCAACTCTCTGGACCTTCACAAAGACCTACCTATCTCAACCCCAGCCCTCCCCATGCACAAGAATCCAAACCGCACACTGTCATGCTGCTGCCACTGCACCCCATAGAAAACCTCCGAGAAATTAGTTTTTGGCAACTGGCTTGCGAGCACACTCTCCTGTCTGCTGCAAGCCACCAAGGCTTTGTTAGACAGGCCTGCTCTGAGCCCAGAGCCTCCCAGTCCCCCATTATGCAGCAGGACTCAGCGGGGCAGAAAGAGCAGCAGTGTTTTCGCCAGTCATGTGGGCACACAGGCATTATACACTCTTCAGTGGCACTGCACATATTTTGTGAGTCTTACAAACAGAGGGAAGGCCCACAAAGACTGCAAGAAGTTTTGATAATTGGGAGTTATATAAGTTCTAAAACCCTCACAGGAGGATTTTTAAGTCCCCCCCCCTATTGTGTGTTTTGAAAAGCTGTGTGAAGGCCCCAACTGCGAAGGTGACAAATCCTTTGACATCAATCATTGTGTAAAGGTTAAAGGAATACAGTCAAGTGCTCAGGAAGAGGAGCCTCTAATTGCCTGCATTCCTCCGGCTTTGCTGAGCAGCGTTTTTCAAAGCTCCTGCACACTGCAGAGCAATATGAACATGTGTTGTGTCTTTTTGTTTGTTTGTTTACGTGCCACTGTGCCTGTCCCACCGGTGTCTATTGCACAAACACCCTTGAGTGAGTAGCCAGAGATGTGCAGATCAGCTGGACGAACTCGGAGCACCTTGCATCTTAAACATCACTGCCTCTACCAGGGGCCCTGAATGCAGCGCACACAGGCTCAACGGCGCTGATCAACAGTGCTGTGTTGTTGTTTTTTTCCACAGTGAATCACACTGGGGGAACATGTGTGTTGGTGATGCATGGTGCAAACCCTCCCCTGAGTCCTGAGTGGTAATGCATGAACTGTTTAGTAAAGCATTGCTGCTGAGGCTGTTCCCTTGTATGTTAATAAGACTTGGATTGGGGGGGGGGGGGGGGGGGGGGTGTCGGGTTACACAGATGTTTCACAAGGTTGACGTCACAAGAGTCATAATGCACCTGCAGTGAGGGGGTATCATTCATTCATTTGGCAGACCTTAGGTGAACTTTACAGAAAGCTGATGCCGCTACATGAGTCAGAACAGATAAATCAAAAAACTATTTTCATAAATGCATGGATTGTGTAACGTCTCGACGCAGTGAGCGCTCAGCTCATTACCAAGCCTCTGTATTTGTTATCTCTGCACCTTTTATGCAGCATTTCAGGCTGTCAGGCTGCTTAGCCCCCATGTCGCTCCAGAATGTGTTGTAGAGACAAGAGTTCCGCCTGTATAAATCTATTTTTGAATGCATGATTTTCTCAAAATGTGTACTTGGCTCTTCCCTCTTGCTGTCTAATAACTGGTAACCCCAGCTGTGTGTGTGTGTGTGTGTTTTTTTTTGGTCTTCCTGTGTAAAGCTGAGGCTCTCTGGAGCACTGAGGCGAAACTTGGCCCCAGTCAGGCCAGTGCGCAGAGGGCAGAGACCAGAAAGCCTCCAGCCGTGCTCTCCCTCGCTCCTTTGCTTTCAACCTCTCCGTCTTCCACTGGGACTTGGAAATAGGTAGCCGAAAATATGTAACATGGATTTATTTTGTACACAACACTCGGGGATTCCTTGCTCTTGAGTAAATGCGCATACAATACATTTTATAGTCCTTGCAGTTGCTTTCAGGATTAGTTCATCAAATATCTTTTCACCGTACTTAAACAGCCTCCCTTCATCGATGACTCTTTTCTGACCTTAAAATTTAAAAGGCAAAGCGCATCGATACAAAATGCCCTTCAGAACAACATGTGGCATTTTTGCACAGGAAGTAAGTGGAGTAAATAAACACAGGCAAATTATCTGACTGACTCATTTTCAAATGCCAGAAGATGACTTTAAAATTGGAATAGTATCTTTAATTCCCTTTGTTAAATGTAGGTTTGATTAAATCTCTGGTTTGAATGTTATTCAATAACATTGGTGTTTCATTTTATTTACATATAATATAAAATGTTACGCGTAACAGCGGTGGTCAATAAAGTTATGATTTAAACACTGAACTTCTGATGGAAGCAGCTAAAGATTGAAACAGTTCCAGAGCTTTCAATGTTATATATTTATATTTTTATTTATCCAGCAAACTCATTGCTGACCGAACGATTGAGGACTATTTATGTGTCTACATCTAGATCCAAGATTTGTTTTTGCTTCTGTTAGGATACTATTGTCCCTTGGGGGTCTCTGTCAATGCAATCAAATGTTGCATTGCATTGGGCCAGTTCTTAAAACCTTCCATTTTTCCTCTTTCTGGTTTAGTGAAAACAGTTTTTATTTTTTATTTTTAAACAAATGTTTTCGCATGACCTTCCAGTAAACAGAGGCGGAAAACCAGCATGAAGCCAAGACCACTTTTCATGCTGGATTTGAAATCGGATTATATATAGGCTTGCTTGATTGACATAGTGGACTTAAAGAGACTTGATCCTATTAATAAAGGAATAAAAGAGATGGAGAACGGGAGGAAAGGGGCGACTTTGCCCCTGGGGCAGAGGCCCCGCCAGTTGACTAGATGGCTAATATGCCATGCAAATTAAATCGTGCCTCTTTGCAATGGCCCCTCTAATGTACTCCATTACACACCTTTTATTTGTAGCTGTCAGATTTCGCAAACATGCATGTTTCCAGCAGCGTTCGTGAATCAGCCTGGAAATGAAGCGACATGGGTAGATGGCATTTACTGAAACAAGGAATCGGCTGACACTTACTTGGCATCTTCTCTGGGTGTTTTCGCTCCCACTAAAGAATCCACCTTCATGTGTTGCAGGCAGGATTATCGTGCGGTTGAGACTGAGACGTTTAATCAGTGTGAGCGACAGTATTTAGCCGGTAACAGAGCTTACCTCGCCATTTTCTCCTTTGTCTTAATGAGGTTGTACTTTTGCTTCATTCCTTGGAAAGTCTCACCTCTCACACTCTGTTCCTGTCAGGCTGTCAAATGAACACAGGCTGTGCACACACACATGTGTCACACATGCTAATCCGATTTGTACTAAATCATTACAGGGATTATACTGTACGTACAGTAGCAACAAAGCTGTGACATGTTTGGTGCTTTCCAGCAGGAAAGTTCACCTCCCTGTGAGTCTGGTTCAAATTTGTGGCACAGACAGTTTCTCTCTGATTAGGAATATTAAACAAAATCCTGGGAACACTTGCAGAAGAAGCTTTCGCTGTCTAGGTTTGAAAATAATCACATTAATTGAGTAGATGAAGCACTGGCTCGAGCGTTTGCTTGCTTGGGATCCGGCCAGTTGTTGTGATCGGATACTATGAAAAAGTGAAGCACAGCAGATGAAGAGAATATGGAATACACCTAGATGCAAAAACGTTGTACATCAGACTCTTCCATACCAAAGAAATGCACTTGAACCCAAATGCATCATCAACTCAATGAAAATTAAAGCTTTGAATAGATACATAAATGTATCCACATGCATTTGTAAAGTATTAGGAAAATAGAAAGGTCAAAACACTGACAATTTCTGCTGTATGATGGAAACACCGTGCATGTCTTTCTATTGCCTTTTTTTTTTTTACTCTGCAGGAGCGGCATCATTTCTGTCCAATCGTAACTGAGAAGCCCCCCCCCCCCCCGACTCCAGTTCAGTCCGGGCGTTGTTCTACCTATTATCAGTATTTGACTATTTTTGACCAATCACTGCAGGAGAAACTGCTTCTGCGGGATAAACACAAACTAAATATAGAATATATCCTGTATCTTTGATATCCACATCCTGCCAAATAGAAATGAATATCCCACCTTTCAAACAAAGGTATGCCTGGGAGTGTGGACCTCATTTCAAGCACAATTAACTTGAAATGGAGTGCTGCAAGATCAATAGTCCCCAGTTGATCCAGAGGGAGCTGTCAGTCTATGGAAATGGCACACATATGGTAATATCCCCCGCTTAACAACAACTTAGAGGATTTACTGTTGCTGTTTTCAGACCCACATGAATAACAAACAGTGTGCAACCCCCCTGGGAACCATTTTGTTTTATCCCAGCCTCAATTAATCTTTAAGGGGGAGGATACCATTTGGAAGAAGTGGCAGGGGGGGATATGAAGAGGGCAGTTGTAGATATGAAAAGTATACTGCTAATTATGAAAAATACAAATTGGTGATTGATTCATGCAAATTCAATGATTTGTGTGCTTTTTCTCTTTCTGCCTCCCTCTCTCTCTCACACCCACACACACAGACACACACACACACACAGTGATGAATAAAGTGCAGCTGCACGCTAATTTTCTAATTAGGACACTTTTGTCTCTGTGAAAGCTGCTATTGACAAGCATCCAGACATTAGCAGGATTATATGAGTTCTTACACTGATGAGTGTGTGATGAGGCGGCCATGGATTTTACCTCCTGCTGACTGCACTTCTCTCCTCTTAGCCCCAGGCCCAGAAACCTGTGGCATAAATAAAATGCTTGCCGAAACGAAATGAGAGCGAGGATAACTGGCAAGCACAATAGTTACACTCTCCAGTGTGATGTCAGTAAGTCAGATTCATTTAGCAGAGTCAGGTGCAGAGAGCTGGAGCTTATAGACACTGCAGTGTCATCTCAGAGGGCTCTGGGATTGTGCTCAATTCCAGATTGATTTACCTCAACGCTGCGATTGATGAATGCCGTTCGGGTTCGACTGCGGAGCTCTCAACTGGACACGCACTTTGGGGACTCCCTGCTGGAACTGGCTTCTGTGCGTCTCCCTCGGATCCAGCCGGAGGGACACTGAGTTACGAAGCACAGCATGAGCGGGACAGATGACCCCTATGACAGTTATATTTTGTGACAATCAGTTGGGTCACTTTTACTCTTTTAACGCTCTTGTCATCTTCTCGCAGGTTGTGCTTGCTTGAAAATAAGACCACTACAGGGAATGACGCATTGAAAACATGAGTGGAAAAGGCAAAAGTCACCCTGTGGCGGTGCAGGAGGAGGTACGTAAAACACCCCCTCTCTTTCAGAAGGGCGAGATGCAGGTGGAGACGCATGACAGGCAGAGAGGCAATTCCCTCTCCTGCTTCCCAGGGAGTGCGTTAAACTGGATCTAAATTTCTAAATCATTTTGTCACTCTGCACTGATGAAGGAGAAGTGATGTTGGTTTAAAAAAAAAAGAAAAAACACACACACACACACACACACCACAGCTCCGGCCCTGTGGTTCCAGCTTTTATCATGTAAATAAGGTGAATGGGGGCGGGTTAGGGGGGGCAATTCCCCAGCCGACACTAGTGCCAAACGCAACTTTCCTGTGCTTTAGGCCCACAATGAGGAATGCATGTGGAGGCCTCAATTTTAATTTAACTACAGTGGCAGCTGAGGGGACACCAGGGACCTCATCTCATGACTGCCACGATCACTCGTGTGGAAGGAGGGGAAACCTCAACCTTGTGCTGTACATTTTAATGTGAGGGAGCTCCTCCATCACTGTGTGTGTGTGTGTGTGTGTGTGTGTGTGTGTGTGATACAGCTGACTGTTGCGTTCTTTCCCGAGCATTTCTGTTGTTTCCCATGAGAAACTCGCTTCTCGCACGGCTGTAGCACTTGATTCATTACGATCTGAGGCAGCACATCAGTTCGCTTATTATGTCTTAAAAAGTCCTCCCAGTGTCCCAAAGAGTGAGGGGGGGGGATCCATCACAGAGACACTGCCTTAAAATTGACAGCTGCTATTTTTTGTGGTGCCATCTGGTGCATTTGCCAGGGAACAGAAAAGGGTTAATATTCTATCATGTGTGGTAGCAGTGGCACAGCCTCTTCTGCACAGCCAGAATGAAAAGCCGGGTGCCAGGAGTCTGTGCACCCGATGGAGAGAAACCCTCAACATTAGCATGCCACCATATCAGCCAATGTGGCTAATTTAATGGGTCAAATACGGTTGGGAGCGTGCCAAACTAACAGCCGCGCCGGCAGAATTTCTAACAGAGCGGATAATCACAAAGGAAAGTTGCAGTTCTGCTTCCAATTGTGCAGCTTTTAACCAGAATTCTCAAAAGAGAAATCAAAGCAATCCCCGGTATTTTTCTTTTCTTTTTTTTTTGTTCACCTCACATTTGAGAAATGTCTGTTCAGCTTGCGACTACTTGTGTTCATTCGTGTGCAAGTATGTGTTTTGCTGTGTCGGCGCTGTCATTATTCATTGACCACAGATGTAAATGGATCTAAACAATGGGACTTGCGTGCTGCGGGTAACAATCGCCCCTGGAGAGGACTGGGCCTACTGAAATTAATAGGCCTCCCGTGGCTAAATAAGCAATGGTGAAATAAGCCTAAATGTCCCCCAATCGCATGACAGACAGGGCCCAGGAATCTGAACAGCAGGTAGTTATTATATGAATTTCTGGAGAGGGACATATTGCAGACCCAACATGCCACATCAAAACCATCACACTGCACTGGATCTGAATCATTATGTGTGCACAGTATGTGTCAGTGGAGAGGAAGGCTGCACAATGCTTCCTGCTATGTCGAAGTGTGTCAAAGCATTGTTAAACACAAGTCATTCTTTCACAACATAGAGAAAGCCTTAATACATCCCATATAATAATAATAATAATAATAATAATAATGCTTATTATTAGATTAAGCTTTTTGATGGAAGAGATACAAATCACTAAGCATGATAAAGCATCAGACAATAAATAAATAAACAATAATAAATCTGTTCTCCTGTCAGAAAGTACCACATATGGACACTGGTGTGCCCAAAGCGCTGAAAAAACTGCTGAAGACTTTGGGTATAAATATGTTCCTTAGCTGGAAGTCACACACGGTTCTATTTCTGAGAAATATGAACTTTAAAAAACCTGGCAGGGGGTAAATTAGTACGCTGAGATGAATTTTCATACAATTAAAGACATGAAAAATATACTAGAAAACAAAACGTACAATACGCAAAAAAGGCTTACTAAATTATCTTGATTCATCAGATGCCTCATTCTCTTTGACTTGTTAATCCACTTACACTCAGACTACACACTAGTGCACTTTATTGACACACGAGTTAATAAACCTCTGTCTTTGTTCTGTTTGAACTCCATTTTAAATGTCAAACTGTTTCTTCTGCTTGTGTCCCTCTATTCAGATATTGATATTAATTTTGAAATCTAGCTCTAGTGTGTGCAGAGAGATTCTAATGCCAGATTGCAATGACTTGAAAAGCCACAATAATTCCCATGCATGCAACTCGGCGGCTGCAGCATCAGCAACTCTCAGCATTTCATTCATCATGGCATGTGTTCCTCATGCTGTCGTTTTCTCTCCTTCATCTTTTTTTTCTTATGGCTTCTGTGTGGCAGTAAAGGCGGCTGGGGATCTGAGCTGTGTGGAATGATGGGACTGCTGAGGTGGTCAATAATCTATTACGGCACACAGCCCTCTGCAGAGTGACAAATGCCTGTCACAGAAATGGGCCCAGAGAGGTCAGAGCTTGTCTGCTGACCTCAGTCCTCTTCAGCTGTGGCTAGCATGGAACACTGCATGCTTAAGGAAAGTTTGACGGCAGCTTTCTGAATTTGTGTCTGCCCGTCTTTGTCAAATCCTTTTTAAAAAATAATTCACATTTGCAGTTTCATTCTCATTGCACAATCCAAATCAACGATAATGGAAGGTGCAACGTAACCTTTCACATAGGAACAGAGTCAACGTTGGTACAAAGGAAACTTGAGATCATGTTCATGATTGCTGTGTTCTAGCCTGCTACATTGTCATTACAGTAAAATCTGCCAGTCTCTGCGTAGATTTCTGGGTTGTCATGCAGTGCACATATGGACATCAGGCATTGCATTTAAATGTACATTAGCATCCAAGCTATAATCAGGCTTTTAGGGGGGGGGGGGAATTCACAAAATAGATGGTGCATGAAAAAGTCCTGGATTCTAATAAACCGAACAAAGATTTGTTATCAGTGTCCCACTGTTAAGGTGGTCTGCCAATATCTGATGTAATGATGGTCAACATTCTGAAATTAACATCTAATTTTGGTGATGCAATGGATAAGTTGTATTGTTGGTTTTGATTGAACGTGCCAGTTATCTGAAAGTGTGCAGTGGTGTTCAAATTGCTGCAAAACTGACTGTGATGATCCTGCTGCCGAGACGTCAAGGAATCAGACACAGTTGCACACATATGATCTGATTAAGATAAGGCTTAACTATGAGTTGAAACTACAAATTCAATGCACTATTGAGCTACATGCATGAATGCAACTGAATATAATTGATTTCCTTGAATCCTAATACAAATAACTGCAAGAAACACCAATGAATAAATGCAGCTTCGATCTGCATACAAGTCTATGGATCTAGATTATTATTGCATTCTAATCCTCTAGTTGAATATTCTCCCGTAGAATATCATATCATGTATATATATATATATATATATATATATATATATATATATATATACATACATTTCTGGATGCCTTCTGAGAATTTGGCGAAAAGCCTCAGCCTTCAGGATTCACCAAGAAGAATCAGTGGCTTCTTCTATTGGCAGCCTTTCTTTACATGTTATAATGATAGGAAAGGACAAACACCATTTAAGTATCAAATCAATAACAAATTACACTTTTTTTTAGCAGTGCAAGCTACAGTCACAATCACCTGTAATCACCTCTGACAGACTGTGGTCACGCTGCCCTCATCTCACTTTAATCCCGATACAGACTCATTCTCAGCAGTTGCTGGTTAGATTTCCATTGACCATCTTTGCCCTTTATACGCTCTTTATGTTTATAGCACAAACAAAAAACACACCGTTTTCTGTTGTTGCTCTGTCCATAGTAGGCCTCCTCCAAATCGAGGAGGAGGTGACATCATTATTTTTATAGGAATTACATTTTGAGGTTAAGGCGGCACTTTCATGCTTGTTTTGTCCTGTTTCTGTTGAACGGTTATCACCGGAATCTGCATTGCAAATGAACCGCCGGGCGAAGCGCTACTAAGCGGCAGCTCTTTGAATTTATGTGGAAACATTGACGGCATTTAGAAATGAATCTCACGTTATCAGTGCAGCTGGATGTTTCTGCAGCTTCATCTTCAGCCAGGAAACGCCTCAAAGGTTCAGGATGGTAAAAAAAAGCACGTTGACATGCGTGATGCTGACCTGCCAGTCCCTCTGCAGCACAGCGACTGTTGAGCAAGTGGAAATTAACTGGACCTGAATGACGTGCCGAGCCGGGAATGTGTACGTTGGCTCTGACTTTTTAATAGACTTACACCTCATTTGGCCTCTAAAGCCTGGTGAAGCCTCCCGTGGGATGGCCTGAGGCAAAGACACTCGATTGCATGCACATATAGAAAACCAGAAGGAGATGTGTGCAGGCCCGAGGGGGGGTACAAGCATGCGGGGCGGGAAAAAGAATGAAAGAATATTAAAGAGGAGAGATGAGGGGAGGGCTCAGGGGTGAGAGAGAAGAGAGAGCCACTGATTGCTGAACCACAAATGTAGAGAGGAACAGACAAAGAGACAATGGTGGATGGAGGAGAAAACACAGAATGAGCTTGTGCTTTCTGCGTTGGGCAGCAGCGACAATGGCTGATTAGGCCATTGAGGCCTGAACAATGGAGTCCGTTTCCCCTTCATAACAGCAGACTGTCCCGTCTGACCCTCCCGGACCTCTGTCACCGGCAATACGTGTCACAGCTACGACGCCACCCTGTCACGCCCAGCAATCTCTCCCTCCCTCCCTCCTTCCACCATCCACCTCTGCCTGTCAGCCCAAGCTTCTCCCCAATCCTATCAACATCTTCTCATCCATGTTCGACCCCCAATAATAGTATTAATATAATAAGGTTTGGACCTTAAACAACTTTATGCACCTTTTAAATCCCATTGTCTTCAGCTGCTTATCAGAGTCCGGGTCACGGGTTTAAGATGCAGACCATCCTCACTGATAACAGTGGGGAGGCAGGGTACCTCCTGGACCAGTCGCCAGTTTATTGCAGGGCCCTACAGAAAAATATTCGCTCTCGCAGTCAATCCTTTGAACAAGCTGGAGAACCTGGAGAGAACGGACACGAGGAGAAGAAGTGAACTCCGCAGGTGGAATCGAACCTGGGAGCTTCACAAAATGGATCAAACATTTGCAGGGGCCAGTGAACATCCATCCATTTGGATTTGAAGCCCTGCTTTTGTTTGACCCGTCAATCAGAGTCCAACAAGCGTGGACTTTATTTAAGTACAGACATTCATGTCCTACATTCTGGGTAATTTTTCTCGTCACAGGCTTCATGATTTAGGACGGTCTTAAATGGGCTCACATAACCTGCCAGGCTGTCAAAATGCATGGGATGAAAATTCTGAACATGCAAACAAATTCGAGTTGCAGCCACACAAAGGGTTTTCCAAACCTCAGTTGATAAGGACGCTTCCTGTTTTCAATCGCTTTGTTTGGTTTTCATTTCGTGGGGTTGGAAATGTAATTCTAGCAGATGGTTACGACAGAGTTAAAAAAAAATCTGCTGCAGAATAGCATCACTCTATCAGAAATGAACAGTTAACAATTAAAGCCGTTCTCCAGTTAAACCAGATCTAATTAGCTTTTGCCAATTTCCCCGCTCTCGTACCCCTAAACATTCCATCTGCTGTAATGGAGCTCCCGATAGTGAACTCCTCTTCAAGGAAGACGAGCAAGCGTCTGCAACTCTCTCTCCATCTACTTGTTTGAAGTCATCTTTTGTCTGGTGACGATGGCGGGTTACAGTCTTCACATTAACTGAGCTTCTTTAAGGGTTTCGGCAACACCCTGGCTCCTTTAAGCTGAGGGGCAGCTGAGGTTAAGTGGTCTCCTCGCTATGTCACCCATTTTCTTCATGGTGACATCTGGGGACCACACTGTTGCCATAGATACAGTCTCCACCCCCAGTCGACTGCTCATTTAAAGTAAGCACACATACATATGTAGAGATATGCTGTGCACAGTATTATCTAATAGTGATTGATCCTCCATCTTTTTCTAGCTGAAGATTTTTTTCTGATTATTATTCTGTGAAGCAACAAAACTGCGAAGTGAATATTGGACAAAATCAATAGGCCCACTGGATTTGAAAGCAGAAAAACATTTTTTCCTTCACGCATTCTAAGGTTTAATTGTTATCTAATAGAACTGATTATGAAAAATGGAAAGTCAGTTTTTGGAACAGTAAAAATAAATTCCCGTCACTGTAGATGAATGCATTTCTGTTTGTTTTGCTCAAATTCATGAACTTTTCATGAGAGGTGGACGTATTCCCAGAGATAAACCAGTGATCAGGAAAATAATTCCAAATATTATTTTCTAATAACACACTTGACAGGGCAACTTCTTTTGTGCCAAGCTACCAAAAAATACAGGTCTTTGTCACTCTTTGAACAGACTGGAATTTGCATTGTATGCAGGAACTCGGAGCAATTTACAAATATATATAAGTTGGAAATATGATATATGATAGTTTCATTTTTCTCAAGTACATTTTCTTTAAAGTAGCTATTATAATATTAACTAAAAACCTACAATCAGTGATAAAAGAACAAAGTCAAACAAAATAGAATTGACAAATCTACTTTACAGACTAAATGAAATACTGAGGAACAGGCTGACCAAAATCTTTCTCCATTTATTTTACCAACAAATTAGTCACATTTTTCTGCAAACGTGAGCTGAATAGTGACTATGCAAACACATTTATGAGGAATATTGTATACCTGTATACGAGTCAGTTTATTAATATCTCAAATCAAAGCGAAGTATGCGCTCATTTGTTTAACCGGAAACGACTGAAGACCAAAGTCCTAAGAAGTCATCTTTTAATCTGACCTGTTAATCATAATTTATAATAAAGGCAGCAGACGATAAGCAGTCTGATGCAGGCCTGTAGTACGGCAGCTACATCAGCCTCTGTTCTGGTGAACAGTACACCGGGTTCCAGTTCTGGACACTGGGAACAGCAGCGTTCTTTATTTATCACACATAAATAAAGCTTGGCCGAGCCTGCCAGACTTCTAGTCATCACACTAAAGATTAAAGAAACATTTTAGGCTTAGAGTTTGGACACTGGAATATAAATAGTCTAGAAATAAGTAAGTCAACTTGTGCAATTCCATGGTTTTGTGATAAAGAATAATTCTGTGTGTTCCTCTTATCTCGATGAAGCAAATCAGTTTATATATAAACTTTAAAACTGGGGAAAACAGCCGCTTCACATTGGATGACTTTGAAGAGCTTTTGGGTCAAAGTTCAAACTTTATATTTCGACTTATGTTGATTTGCATTTTGCTTACAAAACAATTTCCAACAGTTAATAATCATAGGTTGTAATTTTAAAAGGGCCAGACAACTTTAAGAGTGGATAGGCAGTGTTCGGATTGGAACAACGAGGAGGCCCGATGCAGGACACCAGTCCAGAAGGCTGAGATTAGAGGACATTTGTTCCACAATATTGCTGCCTCCTGGTTTCCTAAGGCTGGCACGTTTGCACAGAAGGCGCAGGCAGATATTTGGGCAGCGGCCAAAGTCTTTCCTTGCTGGCGGGCCACCTCGAGAGAGCTGCAGGTGCTGCGAAGGGCTCCCCACTGCTTCCTGGTGTGGTCTGTGACCCTACAGGCTGATGGAACAAATGCTGTTGGAGGAACAATAAACTTCTCTCGTTTGGATGACAACGCATAGCCTCGGGTTACTGAGTGGTGCTGCACCAGTTCAGAGAAACAAGTCGGACGGGGTCACTAGCTCGTTACGCAGGGAGAGTAGTTCCGGTTTTACAAGTGAGAGGCCAAAATTGAGTTTGTCTTAGGATTTGAATCTATTTGATATCCAAGCACCTTTGGAAAATCACAAATTTTGTTACTCCATCTACCAATACTGATCAGAGGGGAAATTATAATGATTATAGTGTGAGAGCCTTTGGCAGGTACCTGGGAATGCTGAAGATACTCTCTGTGGATGGTCTGACCTGGCCCCGACCCCTGAGGTGAACCCCATCACGGAGAGGTGTTGGAGTGCCACGAGGTGTGATGGATCACCCCTCAGATCCCTGTGATCTAACAATCACTGCTAATCACCAGGACTCTTTGTCTATTACTATAACGATTGGCAATGATTCTGGCCTGGAGTATTCAGATGATGGATGGGGGCTAATGCCGGGTCCTGGGAGACGGTGAGTCGGGCTGGATAGAGCTAGGACTGGAAGTATTGGTAGTTTGGGGTAGTTGCTTACATCTTTATCATAATGAAGTGAAGATACTTAACCTTGGAGTACGTGGGGGGTCTCTTGGCGCCTTAACACTGATGTTGAAGGTGACCCCCTCTGGGAGACTCCCACATATTGACGAACCATTTTGCCAGATGATATGCTAATTTTTGTGACCTTAGATTGAGTTGGGCTACTCCCAGGTCTGCCGAAGGACCAGAGGATGTCAGAGGATGATTAACGCACGTGCTGTGTAAGGGCTGGGATTTTATCATTTGACTTTAGTCTTCATTGTTTCATCAATTACTTAAGTAATCGGAGTTCAGTTTATGTTGCACGTAAACAGCAGCGATGGAAATGTTTGCAGCTTCTTGTGCTTCCATCTGCGTAAAGGTTGTCACAAGCTAGCATGAGTGCATGCATCATGGAGCAGTGGTACCCATTCAAACCCCACCTAAAAACCCACTCCCCTTGTGTGTGGGGAATCACTGGGCCTTTCCCAGCTCCTGGTAACCCCTTCATTAGCCACACACCAATGGGTCCGGATCAGATTCAGCTTTTCTGCAGGGGGGGGGGGGGGGGATGGAAATTGGGAGGCAGGGGCTGCAGCCCTTGCATCTGAACAATGCCTCAATGTTTAAGAAATAGCCTCGTGGTTGGGAAGTGATAGGGCTCAGTTATGCTCGGTCTGCAGCAGGCTTCTTTGTTATCATTTGGTCATTGGAGAGACCGTTTAAATGGATCCTTTTTGAACTTTCACATGTTTAATTAGCAGCATTGCTCATAGAAAAATAAATATTTGATATTATGGGATGTGATATAAACATCTCACTGTTCCTATCTTGTTTTTATCTCTTAATGTCCACTAGTTACTTTTACATTAAGCTCCTAATGTACCTCATCTGTCCTGCGTGAGCCTATTACCTTACTCCCTAGTCTCATCTAGGGGCCCTGTCACAGAGGACCACAGACCCCACCCACATGAATCTGTCCCACCACTCATCAACCGAACAGCCTCACACACGTGTCATGTCACAGAATCAAATGTGGAGAAAAACGAAATAGTAACAAAGGGATTTCATTGTTCCTAGTTAATTATCTACTGGTCCATTCGTAAAAGTAAGAATTACAGGTCTTTAATTGCTTTACCAACTGGGCTTCGTGAGCCCAGCGACTCAGCAATAAGCCTGATTGGTTTTCAATGAGCTGCCATGGGATTGGAGGAGGAAGCTTGATTCCCTCCAGCTCCGATTTGTGCCACTGTGTATGGAGGGGTTGGGTAGCAAGGCCAAGAGGTTCCTATGAAATAATGGCAATCTAAGCTGTCAGTCCGTCGGCCTCCGCAACGTTCTCTCCCGGCCGTAACAGTCTTCATCAAACAGGGACCGAAAGCGACCTTTTTTATTTTCAAGCAGAGGTTTGAAAAAATCTCGCCGCGCTAACTCCCTCAGGATGTGGCAGCATCTTTGGGATTTGCACACCAGTGTTACTGAAGCAATTAGCATATTCCTGCATTAAAGGAAGGAAGCGTGACAGTGTTTTCCAGGATGTCAGTGTGTATCATTAAAAGGCATATTTTAATTAGGGACATGTTAGTTCGTTACACTAAATGGATTAGCATCGCTTGTCAAAGGTACAGATATGTTTTACATTTAAGTCCACCGGGGGAAAAAGGTCTCAATTTTACGCCACGTCTCGAGTCGCGATGGGTGTTGTTAAGCAGGGATTCAGAAATGGCATTTAGACGGATTCATATTTTCAAAACGTTTCACATCTCTGCATTCCTGTTTGTGTTTAACGAAACATAAATTGCCAGTTGTATTTCAACCGCCTGCAGGATGCTGCCTACAAACAGTAGCCGCTGACGGTCTGCAGTCCTTTGCAAACGAAATATTATATCTAAAAAAAAATAAAAAGCACGATAGAGAAACTTCAACTAAAATGTGCTAATTAATTATTATAGTATATCAAATACATTTCAGTCTCAGAAAACGTGTGTCCCTCACAACAACGGTGAGACTTTAAAAGTGAGGAGCTTCGCTGTGCACTTTGTGGCGATGCAGCGAGTCCAGGTTCTGCATGACTGTTTGGATCAAAGAGTGGTTATCTCTCCTATTGAGCTGCTCTCACCTCTGTCTTCTCTCATTATGAGACTGACAACAAGAATTCCCCTCCATTAATCGGAGCCCAATTCCTGGGTCAGCCGTCACACACGACTCCAAACAAGCCAAACATGCAAATGGGAGTATGGGATTAATAATTAAAACAAAATCAAACATATCATATGAGACGAGCATCTCTTGAACATCATTGATGTTAGTTGGAGAGAATGGGCAAGAAACTACTGCTTAGTAGCCAGAGGTTCTACTAAATTAGATGCACTTTGTGTGTGTGCAGTCAGCAGTCAGTCAGCAAAGTCAACCTGAACTGGTTGTGACGTAAGCACATAGTCATATAAATGGGCTTTTTTCTCTCTGCTATGAATGGAATAACCCCCCCCCCCCACCCCACCTTACCCATTGCTTAGCTCTACACACATTTAAACAAGTTGTTTCATCCATACATGAATAACGGCTTGCGTTACAGAATGCATTTTCAGAATTGTGATTAAAAAAACAAAACAGAATGGATTTGAGTACAATCAGGATGGGCATTGGGATGTGAACTCTGCAGGGGCGTTTTGACATTTCTCGCGTCACTCGTTTCAGGATTACGTCCAGAACTACTTGCAGCTCGAATTAGTGCCTGAATTCTTGACATGTAAAGGATGAGACGGGTCCAGACTTGAATGAATGAAGATTTGAGCACAGATTCATTCTGGCCAATGCGGACATACGGGAACATTTTGAAATGGGAGGAATAACAACATGTGCGCATCCAGGCCTCACAAAGCTTTCCACGTGGTGCCGTTGTCCATGAGTAAAAGATTATCTCTAGTAATACCCCCACTCTGCTTTTCACTGTCACTTACCTTTGTCTAGGTGGAATGTCCTGCCCTGCTTTGCAAGTTCTTGATTAAAATGTTGACTTTTTACTGAGGAATAACCTGAATAATGTAATTGAATTTAAAAGGGCGTAGCTCAGCAGCACTGCTGATCACTGGAGATGGATTAGGAAAGAAGGCTTTCAAATTGAATACAGTTCTCCCTCCTCAGCTTGTTAATTGTGCCGTTTACCACTACCTAAGTCAGTGACCGCTGCTATTTAGGCTCTCTAATGATGATGCACAGTCCGACCCAACCACAGATAATTAAAAAAAAACTCCCCCCCCCCAACCCTGTCTTTGGAGTTTGGTGTTGCATTGACAAGCTGCATTAAGGCTAGATATTGAGCTGTCCGCTTCACAGAGCCTTGGCCGCATGGACCATGCAACCTTCTAAATGGTGCTGTGTTATGCTTCCAGAGAGAGACGCTTGATGTTCGGGTCTGATTGATGCCATAAAAGGGAGGGAGGGTTCATCATGTTCTTCCTGACATCGTGGTTCTACCCATTTGTCTACTTTAAGATAAAACAAATTATATTTTTTGCTATTATGATTACTAACATCTGAGTTGATTTTCCCTACTACTTAGGATCTGTTTGATATTTGGTTTGAAATATTTCAGAAATGATGTATTCTTAAATATTTTAAAGTGTGTTTGATGAGTCGAATTTTCCATTTCCTGGCTGTGATCGACTCTTCGGGATTAGAAAGAGTAGCTCAGCATTCAACTGGGTCAAAAGTGCTTCTGTGTTGCTTTTCTTGCAGTGCTGTACAGAAACTCACACACAGACATGGAAATGTTTTTTATTTTTTTTAATTTAATTGTGCAAAGACCTACTTAGCCTTTTTATTATCACTTTAAGCATGCAAGTAAAGTTTATTTATATTCTTGATAAAGCTGTATAATTTTGTTTGCTTTTAACTGGTAATCATTTTCACAATTTATCCTAAAGAATTATCAATAATATCCAAATCACAATTTATAAATAGTGCCATGATCGGTACAATCAGAAGAACAAAACCCAATTCATAGAGACCAAATTTAAAATTGCTGATATATTGTACAGTAGAGCCAGAAAACCGATTATTATTTTTTGACTTAAAAAAAAAAATGGCATGCCCAAAAAAATAGCTTTTTTAAAATCAACTAATTATTTCAGCTCTACTTTTTTTTTTTATCCTAAATTGGCTCTGCTTTACAAAACAATAATAATTATTATTGCTTACAGTACAGCATTGACTTTCTGATGCATCCATTTCATTTTTGCGGTCAAAGCTACAATTAAAACTGTGTGAGGATTTATTCAGTGTTTGCTCACGCAAAATATGCTCGGATCATCAGAGTAATGGAGATTATTTAACTTATCTCACCGATGCCCTATGTGTCTGCATCATTAGCAATATAATTTGATATCAAATAATTTCATAGGAATTGATGCCACGTAGATGAGAATATTTAATAACACTTCTCTAATCCATTTCTACCATAGCCAATTAAAATCCATTCTTCTCACGGCGCCCTGTTGAAGCAGCTCTGGGATCAGAAGCATTTTAAAAGGTCTGAGAGCAGCGAAAAGCAGTTGGTGAATTTGTACTTCCTGCAATCTTGAGCAAGTGTTGAAATAATTAGGGGAGAGAAATCTTTGGCTTGTGCAAACTTCTTTCCACTATTGCAGAACAAAATAATAAAGAGAGTGTGTGTGTGTGTGTGTGAGACAAAAGCAAGAGACCCCCACGGTGCCTGGGTCTCTGCTTCCTGTCATGAGTATTCCTGCGGGGCTTTCACATGACAAAACGCAGAAAGTTGTTTTGTCCCCTTGCCTGTCACAATACACCCTCATAACTGCAGCTGTGTGTTTGTGTGCATATGTGTGCGCGTTTGGTTGTGCACTTTCACAAATGAATGTGTGTTACTGTGCCCCCCCCTCTTATTGTGCTGGCATGTTGTCTCGCTGTCTTCCCTGTCAGCTCATAGCCTGGCACCTGCTCTCATGTTCCTAATTAGTCTCATTTAATTAATTATATTCTACAGCACATCTCCTCTCTGTTCATATGCAGGTTTTTTTTTAGGTAGGTTTCATTCACATCCTTCTACTTTTTAAATTCTGTACACTTTATATCCAGACTGTCCTTCCACTATTCAACTTCAGTAGGACGACTGTTAGTTCCAGAGACAGACGAGGCTATACTGTGGCTCGTCAAATACGAAGAATTATAGCCTTTGCAGTTAAATAAAATATTTTGAATGGAAAGCACATCTCCTTTTGTTAACCCTGTGATCATACTTCTCAAAAGTTGCACTTTCCTCTCTTGAATTTGATGCTAAATGTGCGTTTTTGCTCTTAAGCGACGCTGACAATCGGCTGACTCTCGGACGGAAGCTCTTCGCTAAGCTGCAGGAAAACAAGTCAAGTTTCAAGCGTGGCGAGTAAGCGGGAATCAGTAAAGCACTTTACCTGCGACAGTTGGCCTGAGCAGCTCTTTAGCTTTTCTGTTCCATTTGTCAGGTTGACTTGTCTTGTATGCCAGTATTGTCTATTTTTACTGTTTTCACCGCTACAGTAAAGGACTGAATGTCCAGGAATGGCAAAGAGAGAAAGCAAACCAAAATGAGTCAGTTCGCCCTCATTGGAGTATTTATTCATCATTTGGAACATAAGGGATAGATTGAATGTCAATATCTAAATACCGGACACTGAAACCCACCCAGCGTCTGTCCTAACATCGCCTTTGTGCAGCGTGAGGTGTGATAAATCCTTAAAACCAAGTGACATTAAGAAGGGTGCATCCAAGGTACACGAGCCCATCAATGAACGACAGTGGAAAGAGCGTTGGGTTTCACTTCCTGATGTCAGGGATGAGGGGCAGCCAGTGGCAGGCAGCCTCCCAGCTGCCCCTCATCCTCTGCTTTCCACCTGGGGATCTTGGTCTTAAAGAAAAGATGCTGTGAATAATTCAGAACCTTGATGAACACCACCCAACACCGTCACAAAAGGCAAGAGCAAAGTCTTGGCAGAGCCAGAACGCAGCGGTCTGATAGTGTTTCCCTGTGTCGCGCGCTCTGTACGTTGACCATATGGACATCATCATCACCAGTGGAATGAATCAGCAGATTCTTGATCTGGAGCCCAAAAATCTCTCGACACCTTAATTAGCTGGTGTTGATATCGCCCCTCACAGCGCTCATTTCTCACCACCGACAAAACAGCTCCTGGCAAGCATGTTTTTGCATTTTGTCAACACTCATACAAAAACCGAGATGGAGCATTTAAGGTGACAGATATTTGAATTGTGGGAGTGACCCCCCCACGTGCCCTGACAGGTAGACCCACTAACGGAGATTTCACACTGAATCATGTTACACACCGACAGTCACTTATGACGGAATAAGCATGACTTCGCCTTCGTTATTTGGGGCCGCCATTAGATTATGTGGGGCTGTGTTTATTCCCAATGACATGCAGCTCCCAATGAAGTGTAAATAATTGCCGCCGACTATGGGAGGCGGAGCCAGCGTGAGGCCAGCGAGTTGAAAAGGTCAGCCGTGTTCTGCACGCCAGCTCCAAAGTGTTTTATTAGTATCCCGACAACATATTCAGAAGATCGTCTGAGACGTAATTACCTGGATAAGGTACAGATGAATGCTGTACTTGGGCGAGAAGGCGAGGCTGATTGGATATTGGCTTTGTCTCTATTAACCTGGAGCGCCGTGTTAAAGGATCTGTTTATGGAGAGAAAATGACAGGGAGTCGGGCTGACGGGGCCGGACGGAGACGGTTAAAGGCTCCTTGCTGCATAGGATAATTAATAAATAAAATACCAGGGGAGCCCCTGCCATGCCTTCGACTATGACAGGGGCTGTCTCCAGTGCGCTAAAGCATTAAATGACCAATTTCTGTCAGACTAACTTCCACCATGCTCTCACCCTTTCCCTTCCCTTCCTTTCTCTCTCTCTCTCTCGCTCTCTCTCTCTTGCCTGCCCTCTCGTCTCCACTACACTCACCCCTCTTTCCCTCTCTCCATCGTTCCCTCCCTCGTTTCCTGAAGAGGGCCTTCTTTGCTCTCTTTGCACTGAGTTTTTCAGCGAGTGATGGCTCTAGTTCATTTTTGCTGAATTAATTGGTCCCTGAATGAATTCTGTTGACAGGGCAATTCATCATGTGTTTGGCCTGACAGTGACTGGGTGTTGGGTAGGGGAGGGTGTGGAGGCGTCAGGACTGCATGTGTGTGTGTGTGTGTATGTGAGGTGGGGGGGGACTAAGCAGAGTGGGGAGCCAGTCAGAGGTGGTGGGGGTTGGCGATTGTGGCCTCTCACTTTTCTTTCTCCCCTCTTTGCCTCGTCTATTCTTCGTCCCCCGTTCTCCTGGAGCTGCAAAGGACGAGACGCTCTTGTTGCGATGCTTCATGAAAAACACTTTGGACTAAGACAAACTGACCCCTCCCTTAGTTAAGCTTCTTTCATACGGAAGACCCTCTCTAAGCTTGAAGGGAGCATGCAGGTCAGCGCCACTCCATTATATTTAGCACGTTTTGGCCTTTTGAAATGCCCCTGCACACTTCCTGCTAAGCCTCCAATCCCTCCCCAGCATTTGATGTGCTCAGGAGCACCATGCGCTCACCCCATTGATCCTCTTCCCCTTTTGCAGGGTGACATAATCAGGTAGCGAGGCATATTTAGTGCTTAATTACACATTGTGTTGCACAGTGGCCATTCAGAAGGATCATTTATCTCCTGAAGGGAAATCACTAGGCGCCGCTGACTTGGATGGGAAACGATATAATGGCTCCTAGTTTGCAGTCAAAGTCTGGGATTTAGAAACAGCAGTTGCGTTTCTGCAGACAGCTCTGAGACTGCTCGTTCCTCTAATTGTGAACTACGTTACACTACATGTGCACAAGAGCCAGAGCATCCTTCGGGCTTGATCATTGAGGAAACCTCTTTAGGTAGTGGTGGGTCAATCAATACTCGCTCATTATAAACATCACAAAGTCGTGTTCCTGTCGCCGGGATGGTCTCGGCCACCAACAGTGAACAGAACCTCTGAATCGTTGTCCTGTCAGGATCGGGATCGTCAGAAACTGGGAATGATCTGTGCTGTCTCATGCTACTCTGAAATAATCCAAAAATGAGATGATAATCTGGCATGTTGTCTCGCTGTCTTCCCTGTCAGCTCATAGCCGAGCTCGCACCGAATACCTCTCTTTCATAACTATTTAAAACTTATATAATCTATTCTTGACAAAGACCATTGGACATGACCACGTTCAGCCAGCAACACATAGCCCCGTTTCTCATTATTCCTCTGAACTGCAGAAGCGTTGCTTCTTCTCAACGCAAATCCATTTGGAATTAACAGCGTTAACGAAGGCGCTGCTGTGAACAGTCCTGCACCCACCCAGCCTCTAATTAACGCTGCTTCTAATGAAGGCTCGTTGATTGACACAGCGGGGTTGGCCTCTCCCCTCACCAGCATCAACTCTGACAGACACAAGATGAGGCTGATGACAGTCTCCCATGCAGGCAGATGACAGGACGTCAGCGTTGGACCACCGCCGCTCGCTGTCCCTGAACAATACCAGAGCGAGACTCGTCCAGCCTGGTGCTCTGGCCCTTCGGTGGAGGGTTACACAAAGCGAAATGATCACACATGGAGTTGTAGGTCTGACTGTCAGTGTTTATTGTGGTGTACTTTAACTACTTAAAGCCGTTGCTCAAGCAAAAGGGTGAATGCAACAGCAGCAACTATAGTACATTACAAGCAGAAGTTCCATACAGAAGGGAAATAATAATATTTATTTAATTTTCATTAAATGTATTTTTATTTTTCCATGATTTTAAGCTAAATTTAGGCATATCTCATTGTGGGACTTTTCCAAGACGAAGGTTTGCGGAGCGCAACCCAAGCACTGATCAATCTCTCGTTGTGATGCTTTGTGATCTACTCCGGACCGGATCGATGCCTTTTGATATTTTTCAAGTTTTAAACTCGTTATTATTTTGTTTTCTTTTGAAAATTACGCTTTTTCTCTGTTATGCAATTAATAAGACTTACAATTAACAGAGACAACTTACATGAATTATCTAATTGTCTGTCTGGAATGAAATGGGGAACTGGAATATTTCCTATTTGTTTTTAATAAACATTGTATAAGCAGTGTATAAACAATATATCAATATTTCATTTTGACATATATTAGACTGGAAGTACAGCATAAAAAAAATAATTTGCTACCACTCAAACTTAATCGATGCACTTAAGTGATCAGAATTATAAAACCCAAAAGTAAAAAAGTGCTTTGATGCGATATGACAATGTTTGAAGGAAACCACTTTGCTTCACCTTTAAATGGCCTTATTACCCCGTATATATTGTCAGTGACAGACATGAGTCAGGCCAAAGAGGCCTCACTGGCGGGCATCAGCAAGCCAAGTTGACATCGTGGGCCAAGTGTTTGAGTAAATCTTTGTGCGAGGCCTGTTGGCCCCTGTGGCAGGGCCTCTCTGTGTGGGTTTGAGAAGCCCCGAGGATGACAGGTGCTTTTCGTAATGCCGAGCTGATGAGAGCCAATCAGTGCATCCCATTCTGCTAGTGTGTGTCTCTTCTCCTGTTTTTGTCATCTGGCCTGCTAAAGTAAAGATGAGCTAGACTGACAGATGCATTCGGGTTCACAGTTTATTGGTTTCTACGAGAGAGCCAGATATGCCAATTTAGACAGGGTAGTGACAAAAAAGTTCCCATCTAAATGGAATAATTTCACCACTGGGAATTCTCAGCTGGGAGAGGAAGGAGTACAAGTGTGTGTGTATTTTTTAAAAATCTTTTAACAAGGCCTGAATGACATTTACACATAGGACTGTTGGGGGGGCTGACAGAAACGGCAGATTTTGATGCTTCACAGGGGATCCATGAAATAAACAATAGGCAAAGGAAGCGGGGCAATTGAATTACAACTGGCTGGGCTTGTGTGTATGTCAGAATAGATTGTGCAGCGTTTAGGTGTGGCAGCAGGATGAGATGGGTGCATCATTAAATAAACTGGAGTCAGAATCTGGGGCTAACGCTCTCCAGCCCAACTCTTCTGCTTCTTTTTTTGACCTTCTTCTCCCTCCTTTCCTTTTTATCTTCTTAACGCAAACACACACATTTTACCATCATGCATTTGTATTTTATTTTATTGTAGGCTTAGGCCACTTTTAAAAGCAATAATAATAACAATATATGTCTTTTCTACAGAAAACAAGCAACACGCTCTGCAGCCTTTCCATTTTTGAGAGAGCTGCGGCCCGTATGAGTGTCTCCTGTAATCCCGACATTCATAAAACCAAACGTCAATACACCGGCAGCGGGAGCACTCTCCAGGAACCTTGAACTCGTGAATCATTTTCTTATGGGGTTAATAATGAGGGGGACACTGAGTCAACGACTGACATATAAAAGAATTTATTTCTCATGTGCACAAAAAGAATTGGAACAGAAAGAGAGCAATGATTGAGGCCACAAGGCTTTCCGTATAGATTTTCGCCAGAAATCCTCTTTATGTCCATGACACATATGCTGTTTCATCTTTACTACAATTCCTTCGGAGGTGCGCCGCTTCTTAAAACAAAGACTCAGCCTGGATGATGGTGGCTCACTGTTTCATTTTCAGATGTGCTGAACTACATATACACAGAAATAGGCAAATCCCATTGCAAATTCTCCTAGAGAGCATGACCGCAGTTTGCTTCTCTGCAACCTGGTACCCTGCAGTGACAGTTAACCCCGGAGGCAGATGATGTATTTGCTTAAAGTGAAAATGAATCTCGGATGCCTTAAACAAAGAGCTGCCTGTGGGAAAGAGTGTAAGCAGGAGAGGCCGTGATTGTGAGTCACTGTGGATGTGTTTCTATGGAGGCACTGATAAGTGTAATTTGGATTGACAGAATTTTCACAACATCTAAAGAGGACAATTTCTTTGATTGTTGCCACGGTCTCCAGTTTGAGCTTCTACATGTGGAACCGGAGGGAAACCATTTCACGCTGGAGAGGCTCTGTAATTTTTCACTGTTATGCTGTTTCCACTGGGATTATTTGTTCTGAGCTCCGACAACAAGAGATGATACAGAAAGCCATTTAACTCATTGCATAGTGACATAAACATTATTGTGACATTATCATGAAAACAAAGCAAAAAACAAAGACAAAAGCAGTCTATGCGGTGTTAGCATCGGACACCTGCCCCTACGGGAAGCGTAGCCGCAGGCTATACAGTCACGGTGCCTTTCCTCAGAGCACAACATTTCATTAAGACACGAATGTAATGCGTGTTTTTTTTTCTTGTATGTATATCTACAAAGGGAGCCAGTACCTTGGTATGATACTGAAATGGTGAGTGTAATATTATTTACAGAGAAGAATTGTCTTCACATTATTCACAAATCATTCTACAAAGCAGCCGCTTGTTGCAACGGGTGGAATATTCAGCCACCTTTTTCATTACAGTCACATGGATTATGTTGATCTTCTGTTTAAAGGTCGCAAATGTACAGTGTCGACTACTTCAAAGATAATACTGCTTTACTTACGCATACATATACTGTAAATAAAATATTAAATATCAAACTAAGTCTTTGGCAAATGTAGTTTAAAGTACATTCACAAAATATTGTCCAAAAAAAGCAAACGGAATCAATGTTTTCTTTCAGTCCCGATGAGGAGCAGAATGCAGAATCCTCTAGGGGTGCTGTGATGTATTCGCAAAGGCAATTTGTTCCATTAAACAGGCATAAACTGATGTTGGAAAACCGGTTTGTAAGGCAATTGTTGAATCTAATTTACCGGTAGAGTTGGTTCGCTCAAACTGCGTGCAGCTCTCTAAACTGTGCAGGCATCTAGTGACTAGTAGCTGCATGACGTACAACCCGGGACAATTTGCTCATGTAGCCACAGGACTACGGCTTGCTGTATTTACGTTACACAACATGAATAAATTCTGATCCATGTGTTGAATTGCTCAGTTGCTTAAACTTAATTTTTGGTGAATGTACCAAATAAATTAAAGATGTTGAGGTTATAGTGCAAGAAAGAGCGAAGGGTGATCATGATTGGGCACGACTGGAAAGTGTGACGGACCACTGGGAAGAAATCTTGAATTTATATATATATATATATATATATATATATATAACTTTTAAAGATCATGAGAGAAGAGAATAATTTAAAAGGATTTAAAATATTCTGGTTAGCCAATTTTAGTGTCCACGATGTTTTTGAATACTTAGCAAAATGATCGACACTTTTACACCCGATTGGGAAAGTGATGTTGCCATTGGTGTCTGTGGGGGTCGGTCGATGTTGTCCGATGTTTATCTGATGATGTAGGTGGGACCGGAGATGTGGGAACAGAAGATGTAGTCAAAGCAGCAGCGTAACAGGACTGGTTTAAGTTGCTGCACCATCAGGCTACGGGGTGGCTGCCCCCCCCCCCCTCCTGGACTTTTCTCTTAAGAGCAGAAAATACTTCAGTTCATCATAAAACGAATGTGAGGATCAATTAATAAAATAACAACAACAACAACAACAACAACGGCAAGAAAGAAACAAAAATAATAACCCACAACATTTTCCACATTGTAGTATTCACACAGTTTTTCTTCCATTTACATTTTATAATATATATATATATATTTATATTTATATTTATAGAATCTCTTAAAGTCATTGTGGAAACATTCGGTTCTGTGAGAGGCTGAGGGCATAAAGGGCGGGGTCCTCAGCACCCGTAGACCCTTTTGACCCAAAAGTGTGGAGCGTTTAAGCTGGACGAGCGTCAGCCTCCCTGTTCCTTCTTCCACATCGTGTAACATGACAGGATGCCCCCCTCAGGATTCCACCTCGCTTTCCTTTGACCTCACTATTTCTCAGACGGGGACAATATGGAAACCAATGCCCTGGCCCTGCGGTTTGAACTGGTCTCCATGGTAACTAGTGGCGGTCGTAGGCAGTGGCAGCAGTGGGCGGTGCAGAGCCACGGGATGCGGCATAATAATAAGGGGAACCTGAAAGGTAACAGAAGGACACCGTGAAGTCAATTATCATTTAAGACGTGTGTAAAAAAAATGGCAAGAAAAGATGTAGCCTGGCAATTGTTTACTGGTGACATGTATATAATTCAAATTTTAAAATATGAATGTAATTGTTTTTGTCTTATGAAAGAAAGTCACTTACTTAATAACGCTGGATTGCTGAACCGCCATGCTTCGTTGTAAGTTGTGTATTGTGGATGCGAGTAAGGGTTTCCTGAAAAGTCCCCTCCTGGAGAACAAATCAATAAGAAAAAACAAAAATTAGCAAAAAGCTAACACAATGAAATGACTGACAGCTTCTGTAAAATATTATGTTGTAAAACGGCCTTACATTGCAGCAAGCAATTAGGTTTAAATACAGGATAACTTGCCTCCACTGTCCCTTCAGGTGAAGTAACTGTTCAGACTTCTGATGCTTTTATTCTTGCTTTTAAACAATGATGCTTTACTTCAAATACCCTTCACTCTGAGTCTCTCCCAGGTTGTGGTGGAAAGGACGGCAGGTTGGGGGGGTCGTCAGAGTGGGCCCACAGAGTTCCTTCTTTTATGATGTCATAAAGGATTGCTTTTATATGAAGCTGCTGAAGAATGGCCTTTGCTTTTAACAGTGTTTGAGACCAGTCACTAAATCTTAGTCATTCTTCACCAGATTAAAAAAAAACAAAAAAACATCAACTACAATCTCTAGATGATCTCTAGAATGATGTAGGTGGCTGTTATTCATGCACACTCTCTAGTGGCATTATAACACTGTCTTAATTTGAATGAATTAATCCCAATTTACATTAAAACGTTACCTTCATGCACACTGAGCTCACTTGAGATCACTGCACGGCTGCTTTGATTACTGCTCAGTGTGAGAGGTGCGTGTCTCTGAACAATAAAGGGAATCGTGTTTGCAGTTGTTGGGAGGGGAGATCTGTACGCGCTGGCAGCTGAAGCATCCTCACCGCTGGCCGTGTAAGTCAAGCTCATCCCTGAGAGAGATAGTGATTTAAATATTTACAGGCCCTCCACGCCTCTGTGTTTTGACCCTTAACTGTTTGCTGTGAACCTGAACCGCAGGTTAAGTAGAGGGGAAAGAGATATGCTCTGCAGCCCTGGGCGTCCGCGGAGACGAGGAAGAGACGCGCAAAAAGCAGTGTTTATCGACGGGGCTGTGCGAGTGCGCCGTGTGGACACGGTGAGGGTAATGAGTGCTGGGAGCTGGAGTGTAACTGAGAGGAACTGTCCTATCTCACGGCCACTGATTGTGGCGATGGCCTATCGAGTTCAGCTAATGTCCTCCTGTGCAGACGCTAACCACAAGCTAACCACATTCTAAACAAAGCAATAACAAGCTCGCTTCAATCCTATGAGTCAAGAGCAACGCTTTAATGATTCCTCAGTCTTTCAACGGTGAGTAGGTTGCATGTATGCTGTTAAATATCACATAATGAAAAGGAATTGTGTAAACGTTGTTGTGAAGTGACCAACTTTTTCAACTGAAGCCTGCTGACTAGTGCAAATAATGTCAATGAATGGCATCATTGAATAATTGCCCCTTACCAGGAACCATTCCAGCGAGTGTGGAGGCGGGGTAGCTGCCTTGTCCTGTGGGGGGGACATGAGGAGGGTAGCCAGGTAAGGTGGTGCTTGCCATGTCTCGACCTGGACACAAAGGAGGAAAATGCACAAGCCTTTTAATAAATGCCCAAATACACATATGAACAGCGTTTCCTCGTTAACATGATTAAAAAATATAATACGGGTAGCATTCGATTTCCTTCAAAATATATTTGCTGTTGTAAGTAGTCACTTTCAAATGTGATGGCTGAGTCACCAGGATTGCCGAACATAGTTCTTTGGAAAATGTAATTTTTCCATTTAATTTGTTTTTAATTGTCTGCAACACAAATCCTGAAGTTAAATAGTTTCATAAACAAAGATCAATTAAAAAAAAAAGTAAAGTGATTCATAGTTTCACTGAAAATACTTTTGCCTCTTGCTGGCATTTTGACAACATTTCTGTCGATTACACATAAACGACCTAAAGCAGTCTGATGAAACTGACTAGAAGGGGAGCTGTTGCTTTTACGTGCGCTGACACAGAAGAGAATGTGCTGAAACTGACACCTATCTAAAACGCCGCAGCATGTTTCATGAACCTGCATACCCATTATCTTATATAAAGGGTGAAACCTGGGTACACTCCGGCCAATGGAAATATGCATGCTATTTATATATCGTCTTCATTTAAAAAACATTTTTTTTAATGCAATCATCTAATCAGAGAATGTAACTGCTGTGGCATTAATATGCCAACATTCCAAACAAATTAAATACGAGAGGAGCATTACGTGCTCTCTGTGCTCTTTGCTCTACATTCACTCCAGTAATTAACAAGGACAATATGGGGCCTGGCGGGATGAAGGGGCGCACAGGACAGGACAGACACAGGTCCAAAGCAGGCCCCAGCATCAGCCCTCCATCTCTGCCCTCTCCACCGCACCCCCTTTGGCCTCCTCTGGCCCCTCAGACCATGGGCCTGTCACATAGCTGGAAAGACCTTGAGGCCTATTGTTAAGCTGTGAGACAGGCGAGGGGTCAGAGCTGGTGAACCGCAGGGTGGGAAGAGAGAGAGAGCAGTCACAGTTAATGAGGGGTAAACAGTTGATGTGGGACGGGATTGGTGGATTTTAATGCCAGCGGTAGATGGTTCAGTTTGGGGTAGGGCTCAAAATCACCAATTTGTAGAAAAGTACAAAGGTAAATGAATTGGGCTTTTGATGTGGTCACGCGGCCTACTGGGTGAAGTGGTACCTGCTATAAAGGGCTGGCTGGCATACTGGTTGTAGCTGTGGGCATGAGCATGGTAGCTGGGAGTAGAGGCATCTACAGAGAGGCTGTACTGGTGGGGCAAGATATCAGCTAGAGCAGTGTCCCCAACAGAGGAGGGGGTGAAGGGCGCAAAGGATGCCTCATGGGGCTCCCGCTTTACACACATGGAGGGATATGATGTGTGAGAGTCTGCCAGGTTGGAAATAAGGAAGAAAAAAAAAAGAAACTCCATGTAATGCAGTCATACAGCTCCAGGAATACTTTACATGCATCCATATCAGTCATTCAAATGTATGGAAGAATGGATGCTCAGCTTTATAACCAAAGGAAAGAAACAAACAACAGCCCCGTGCAGGGGCAGCTCAGGGTAACACGACTACAGGAGACACAGATTGTCAAATGCTTTTCCAAAGTTGTGCTGTAAATGAAAGGGGAACTGAAAGCTGAGGAACCGACTATGCATGAACTCATCTTTCTACCCTTTCAGGATCCAAACACTTCATGTGAATTCTGAATTGAGAAGCAGTCTTTAGAGCTTTATTTCATTTACATAGCTTGTAATAATAACCTCTCATGTATCAGGCAGCAATTCATTCAACTAAGTGGAGCCATACACCAGTGAAATATTGCAACAACGCACCGTGCCTGATCAATCAAGCTCAAATGCGGGAAATATTTCCCTGAGGTTTTTGGGAAAACAAACAACATCATCTTCTAATGGTTTTCTTTCTCACAACAGAATCACTCCCACAGATAATCCAACAATCACCTGGCAGACGGTTCAAAACGCTACAGTTTGCTCTAATTTGGCTGATGAGTCTTGGCCTCTTTCATTTCGACCGGCTCTTCCTCTTGAACCTATACGATCAATGTGAGCTCTGTCTCCGGCCACCGAACGCCTGTCCCAGAGCCTGTTCTGTTCGCTGGGGCCTGCAGGGAGGGATGGCTCTTTCCCGACACCATGATAGCCTCATTAGCTGTCCCACCCCCCCTGCCCCCCATCATTGTTATTTTACAACAGGACTGTGTGTTGCGATTCCTCATTAACTCTATGGAAGTGGGACGCAACCCTGTCAGCCCTATGAGCCTAAAGTCATGTGACCTAACTAACTGCTTTCCCATAGAAACATACAGCAGGTTCTCCAAAGCGCTTGTGCGCTGTTATGGCTGGATAAAGTTAGGGGGGGGGGGGAGGGGGGGGGGGCTGCATTTGGACATTTTATGTGGACAAAACAGCATTTTTCTCAAAGAGGGGAGAAAAAAGAGCGCAGTTTTAAACAATGTCTTTTAATTATGATCGAATCATTAAAGAAAACGGTTGATGTGACTTTTTGACAGGAACAGAAATACTCTAACAAGCGGGTTTTGTTTTTACGGTAATTGGATGGACTTAATATTTGACACATGTACCATACAACTGTGTCATAAATTTACTGGAAACGGGGACAGAAACGAGGAACGAGAGCAAATGACCAAGCTAAAGTTCTGGTCTTCAGTTAATTAGATCTGTCATGTCGCCTGTTAAACTTAAAACAATAAAAGCTCTTGAGGGTCTAGTTACTCTGAGATTGGTTTGGGTTCCTTGCAGCGACCATCGACTCCCACTCACAGGTACAAGACTATAATGTAGGAAGACCAGAAAAACACCGGAATTGAACATAAATCATGATCAGTAGTATTTCTGTGCAGTTTTCATCATGCCAAGCCTAAACTCTACGAGGATTGGCCTTAATGAACATAGTTCAACTTGTGTTTCCCCACTTGGAAAAGCCGGCTGTGTGCATTTGAAATGAACCTTGGCAATAAGAGTGCACTATATTATAATTCTAAGGAGCACTTGTATACTTCTATTGTCCATCGCACTGCACGGCCCACGAAACATTTGAGACATTAGTCTGTATCTGAGGCTTCCTGGATACCACTGCAGGATTCTGTTATCTCAGCATCCGAGCAACCGTGGTCCAAACAGACGGAGGTTACGAAGCAACACGAACGGCTACAAATGCTGCGTTCAAGACCACTGAACTCTGAAACTAATCAGACAGGGTGTTGCTTATTGTCCTGCAGTAGAGTAGAGTAAAGGGATCCCTGTCAAATCACAGGCCCTGATGATGGAGATGGAAGATAAGCTCATGGGCCCTTGGGGACGCTTCTCCCACATCTCCAAGAAGAAGAGCAGAGAAGCTATAGAGTTCTCCAGCATCTGTCTCGACTGCACGCCTGCAGACCCCATCAACCATAGACATGAACTGTTAAGAGCCCACAACATTTGCTGGGGCGATGCCTTCTCTCATGTGAGCGTTTCATCTTGAAACTTTGTGCACACAAACTGCTTACTGGCAGAAGGCCTGATTTTGAAGGCTGACATTAAATCAACAGAGAACTTCCAAACGCGTAGATCCCACTCTCCTTGTGCACGTATGCACTCATTTTTCCATTGACCTCAGATGAGTAAACTTTCAGTCTCTTTTTTTTAAATGAGAAAATACGAAAAGGGCATCCAGCTGGGAGTAAGCAAAGATTTTTTGCAGGATGGAATACTTTGAATTCTTGAGCCATAGACTTATAGTAACTCATTTTCAAACATGGCCAAAGGTTACTGTACAATTGTGGTGGTGGTGGTGGTGGGGGGGGTATAAACATTAATTTTCGAGCTCTGTGCTGTGAGCATTAAGGGAAGGCCACAATCTAGGTGTGGTTTGTCACACAGCAGAGACTAGCTGGCACCAAGTCATGAGCTGGACTCCAGGAAGGCTTCTCACTCACAGGAAGAGAGAAATATAGCTAAGAGGACTGAAGGGTGTGTCGAGAGACTTGCAGCCCAGAGGGCTTCCCATTTACTCCCAGCCGTCCCACTGGATGAGCAATAATCAAGCCCAACCAACAGAGACGACTGAACGTCTTTACTCTTTTTTTTTTTTTTTTTTTACTGCGGACGGGTTTCTACAATATTACAACATCAAATGTTTCACGTTCAAAGTGTGGTGAATATGAATATGGTAACATGTATGATGTAATTTCCTGTTACTAAACCCAACTTGCCAAAACTTGCCAGATTTGTTATGGTTCTCTAAAAGCTGGATGTGATGCTTGTCTATTTCTACATGATGGCAGCGTTAAAATTCATTTCCATATAAAACGCTAAATGTAGTTATTGTGCAGAAGTGGAAATCATTTGCAAATAATCGTGAGCAGCGGGACATTGCTGGGAGGCAGGTCTCTCTGGTTGTGCTGCAGCCTCCTTCGTACGTTGCAGCAAACAGAAGAGACAAAAGATGGTCGGCATTGCCTTCATTAGCGCCCTTGGAATGTGAAACCGAGCACTACATTAATCACTCATCTTTAATAGATTATGCAAATTTCAGGACATAAAAATCAACAAGATCAATAACTGCATGCATTTTAATTGGGAGCAGAAAACATTTAAGGAGTGAATATAATCTTGTAGCTCCAGTATGAGAGCATAATTTAGTGATAATTGGATACCAGCCTAAATGAAGAAGGTAATTTAGTATTTTTTTCAGCCTTGGCATTCTTTCCTATTTACAAGGTTTGCTAATGGCAGAGAAACAAATGCACTGATAACCTACACACAATCACATGCATCCTGCATTACTCTGCATAGTCATTAAAATTAAATAATGAAATCTTACTAGCTGCTACTCCAGGCCTGAATTTGTTCTTAAAAATAATCACATAGTTGTCCAATACTTGTGTGAATAAATGTTGTCATATTCCACTCATGGACATTTTCTTTTTATAAGTTGCTTCATTAAGCAATCTGTGGCCCTTACATGTTTCACTTTAGGAGGCCAAAGGCCCCCAGGTGACTTTAAGGCCACCTGCTATGGGGGTGCTCTCCCAAGCGAGACCGACAGCCTATAGCCTTAAAAGACAAAAAACACACCTTTATTCTTTTGACTCCCAAAAATGTCTGGGGCAAATTTACCTCCCACATATCAAGGAAAAAGGAGTCTTTCTTCTCACGGCTCTATTCCTAAGTCCTGGGCTAAACAATAAGGATCATTCAAGAACGTCCTGCTCTCCACTTACGCTTTCTCTCTTGCACACAGTGGACTTATTGAATTTGATTACCGTTGCATAATTATTCTGGTTGTTTTTTCTTTAAAAGTATATTATTTTTGAGTCTGTGTGACAATAATGTTAACCTCTCCTGCGGGGGGGTCATCGAACGCAACATCAGACCATGTAATAAAGGGAGGGATGCACGATACAGATAGTAAATACTACAACATATTAAATACACCTGTTCCCACCTATATCTAAAGTTGATATCATACATCACGCACGCAAAACTGCCTCTATCCTTTCACTGTCTGCCTCTCCTCTGTCTCTGGGTCTCTCTTTTCCTCCACAGCGTGAGGCAGCCAGCCAGCCAACGTACGAGTCCAGCCTCTGTCAATCAGCAGGCTATCATAGCCTTTGATGACAACGTCGTGTCATGGCGAGAACAGCAGCTGTCTCTTATGAGAAGTGCTCCCAGTCAATCTGTTAGCGGGCCAATCCAGGCAAACGCAAACGCCAGTTAAGAGTGGCGTGTGAAAGGCCTGCAGGATTTAACCGGCGCAGACGACTCAGAAACGGGCTTTTAAGAGCGTTTCAAGATTTGAAGGAATTTTATACATCTTTGGGAAAATGTGTGCGCGCTGTAAAAAAATAAATAAAAAATCTGCAGTAAAAATTTTGACCAGTCAATGATGGTGAAATCTAAAGTTTATTGTTTTCCGGCAAGAGATTTGTTTAAAAGTTTATTGATATCAGGAGACGTATAGATTTGAATACTTAAGAAGGGTAAAGGGTGTTGTCTCGCTGCGATAACACTCACATGCAGCTTGTGTTGATTAAGGCATTGACGATGGTGAACAATTTGAATAACCAGATTCACGGTTGTGAAGGGAAATTGAATTTAAGTGTTCTGTGATCATGTCTCTGATGTCCTAGGTTTTCATTTTAAAGAACAAGAAGGCACACAACTCCTTACTGCATGGAAATGCGTAGCAGAAGCGGTGCTAAACACGTTGCGTCTGTGTGTCAGTCCTTTGGCGGTCTTGCTGCAAGCTGCGCGCGCTCTTCTAGGGATCAATCTAGCGTGAGTCAGATTGTACCTGTCACAACAGAGTAGCTCTGGGAGACGCTGGAGGCGAGGTCGGCGCTGGCGCTGGCGGAGAGGCTCGGCTTCACGTCTTCCAGGCCGCCGTTCAGGGATGGGAGAGAGTATTCATTCGCCTGCAGACAAGTGCACAACAAATACACAAAGGTGTCGGTGAAGAAATGCACACTCAAGTAAGGGGTGGTCGTCCACGCTTTAACAAATTAATAATTGTACTTTTCAATGGATGTGCGAGGGGTTAATATGACTCGTGACTCGTGCCCCGCTGTGGGCCAGACATAGAGCAGGTTTCCCATTATAAAAGAAGATACGTCTGAAGGAAACCACTGATGGATCTGAAGAAGGACGCTCGCTGATCCGCTCACTGTTTCCATCTGAATACTTCCTGTGAATTATCTGAGCACCAGCAGTCCCCCCCCCCCCGAATAGCTCACCAACCTGTCCCGTCCCTGCTTTACCAAGAACTATGATGTATGCATGCATAAGGGCTTGTCTGAGGAAAGAACAGAACAGGAGAGAGGGATGAGCGAGGGATTGGGAGAGGAGTGAAAGGACGGGGTGTCAGCTGGCTCTTTGTGCTCCACTGCAGTCATCCCTGTGACCAGTCAAGGGAGGAGACATTCAGGGCTTTGTTACAGGAGAGACATGTGGTGTGTGTGCGTGTGTGTGTGTTTTTTTTAAAGGGGAGTACATCCTCAAAATCAACCTTTGTGCTCGGCCTCAAGGATGAACATATACAACTGGATTTCCAAATGTGTAAAGATCAACGTGCAGCTACGGCAAATGCTTTAGAATTTATCATTCAAAAAAATACACACATAAATGCAGTACTCTGCTGTGGCCAGAAAGATAAAGTACTAGATCAATGACCAAATTCTTTAGTGTTTATTCACTTTTTACTGAAGAATCCTGTTTGTTAATGAGATAACATTTCCTGACCTGCCTCCTCCTCTTTGAAAGGACAAGTGTGTGTGTGTGGACACGTCTGTGTCTCCGAGTGCTTGTATCAGAGTGTGCATCTGTTTGTCTCAGCGGGCCGAGGGTCCCACGGGGGCAAGCTGGTGACCCCAGTCTTGTCTGCCTCTATCCCAGATAAACTCTAATTGTCTGCTTACAACTGTTCCCTGGCACTAGGCTGGTGTTCTTCTCTATTCCACTGGGCCTCGGCAGCACAAGAGCCATTTTGTCATGCAGATGGGCTCCGGGCAGGGCCGGGGCAGGGTTGGGCGGAGGGCGAGTGGCAAGCATGGAGGGGCCTGAATGACCTGACCACATGGCTGCCAGAAGTGTGGGAGGGATGAGGCCTATTCAGCCTGGCCTCTTCAAAATGGCTTTTTAATACCCCGATGCAGACACCAGACAATCCCCTAATAGCCTAATAGCCCACCTTTTCACCAGTTTAAGAAAAGGAGGGGGTGTTGGAAACAGGGACAAATGGGGCACACCGAAAGAGGCCTGATTAATATTACATTAAATTAAAACAGATTTTTCTGGACCATTCTGATGCCGTTTTCCCCCCCCCCCTCCTCCTCCACCTTCTTCTCGCCTTTTTAATACCTTCTCCTCAACTCTTTGTGATTGCAAGTCATTTCTAATTCGTTTTGGTATTGATCTTGCCGTAGAAATCACTTTGATAATTAGCTGCATTAGGGCCTGTATAGCAGGCCGAGTGGCTGTCCCTCTGATTTATCGCTGCTGTAATTCCCCGTGATCGCGCAGAGATGAAAATGAACTCAATTAGGACACTACTAAGGCTGCCTGGGCAGCCACATAGAGTTCCAATGGAAAACGTAATAGTCTCTTGTTGTTTAACAGTCTAATGGATGTAAATAAAGGTTATCCACTGTAATAGGCTGTGGACGACTAAGGCTGATTTGAGCAAGAGGTTACAGAGAGCTTTTCATCACCCGTGTCAGTGTGTCTAACATTTAATTCACTACGCTGTAGAGCGGCAAAAATCACTGCAAAATCTATTTCACACAACTTAAGGGCAGACGGGAAGAAAGAGACGAGAGGTCGGTGCAGAAATGTAAATGTCAGCGTGCAGGAAAAAAAACAAAAAACCTGTCAGGCCAACCTGTTCAGGTTTGACGTGTTCTGAGGTGGGGAAGACATCGGGGTATGAAGGACGCTCAAACACACGGTCCAGGGCCTCAAGCTGCTGCTGGGTGAAGGCGTCCGCTCGCAGGTGCTTCCTTAAACTCTCCACACTGCCCTGAGAGTCGCTGCCAGGGCCAGAGCCATCAGAGCCATCTAGAGAGAGAGAGAGAGGTGGAAAACATTCGGCATCAGGGTGTAGCTGGACGGCCAGCAATGCCAGCTACGAGGAGTGAGCTTAACGGGTGCTAAGGTGACGCCATGAGGAGCAGGAGCACATTTAGGGGGACCCACCAGTCAGGGTGGCTTTTATCTATTCTGTTTTACACTGCCTCTTCCTCTCATGTACATACACAATCACTCAAGCACTCATCTTCCTCTCCTCTCCTCTCCACCATCAGCACAGTCATCATGTGATATGATAGGTCCATGGTAATTGATGGATTACCTTCAGTGCAAATATATACTTGTAAGCGAGCGCATGTGTTTCAGGAGGAGAAAGTCAGGCTGGCGATTACATGCAGAGCCTCTCATTCTGCCGGCGGGAAATGGAGAGCCGTTATTTAACTGCACTATTTCCTCCTGAACATATTGCCCTTATCTCTCTGTCTCTTTCTCTCCACCCCCCACCTCCACACACATATTGCCTGTCTTCTGGAAAACAGAATGGAGTGAGGACGGCACTCGGGGCCGAATGAGGACGGGGCATCGAGGGTAAGTGTATGCATTTCCCCACTCGGTCACACTCTATATAAACAAATGAGCCTATGCTTCCCACGTTCTCCCGATCTTTGACCCTATCAACCCGGCCAGGGAGCCTGCCGCCGCCTCTGTGGCTCTCCCATTGCTCACTCATCAGCTCCGGCACACTGGAAGAAAAAATGAATCGGCGGCTTCAAGCTCCAGCCAGCGTCTCAGGAACCTCAGCTCTGCTGCCCTCCCTTCCCCGCTGCACCCCACCACCAACAGCGGATAAGGGCTTTAGCTCCCATA
This sequence comes from Brachionichthys hirsutus, assembly GCF_040956055.1. NCBI lineage: Eukaryota > Metazoa > Chordata > Actinopteri > Lophiiformes > Brachionichthyidae > Brachionichthys > Brachionichthys hirsutus. The sequence continues at coordinate 8,896,340 of NC_090903.1, read as the reverse complement.
CAAATCTGTCATTCTAAATTTGCGGCAGATTATGTTCTCTCCTGGGCGAGCCGGTGGTGATATATGATATGCAAGGCCGATATTGATTGCCTGATCCGCCAGCAGAGGAGGGAAGCGAAATGAACTTGGAATGAACATCATGCCTCAACTCATTGTGCGTATAATACTCTACTTAATCCCACATTTTTCTGTGCCATGGAATTCAATTGATCAATCATGTTCCACTGATGGTACCATTTCAGGGGCGTTATTGCCATTCTGCTCGGCTGCTTGACCTTTTTTCAATGGCTGAGGCCAGAGGATGAACCCGACTCGCAGCGAGAAATGGATCCACGGAGAGAACGGAATAGAGGACTCCAATTGTGTAAAAGGTGTGCACAGATGGGGCGTTATGCGCACAGCTAAAATATATTGAGTTTACTTTTGTGCAGGATTTTTGAAGGAATACGTTTTTTCTCCTGCTGCGTGTTTCCCCCATCGTCAGTTAACTGAATGTTTTTGTATGTTTAACTTTCGTTTTTTTTCCCCAGCAGCTCTCTCAGGGGATCAGTGGTGGAGCACCGTTAGTGTTGCTGTATGAAACTGTCTCTGGTACACAAGAAAATGGAGTCATTAATTACCCCACATCAGCTGGTCTGAGAAAAAGAGTCAAGCTCGATCAATAACAACTGTTTGTTATTCACTGGAGAAGCATGCTTGCACTCAGAGACCCCCCCCCCCCCCCCCCCCAGACTTGATCAGGCCTTCTCAGAATGGAAATTCTCATCATTAGATCTTTCTTAGTGCACTTTATGGGGTTTAAAGAAATCACATTTAAACCAAGTCATCGCCAGCAAAATTAAAACCCAATTTTTGGAAGCTCCTCATTAAGTGACAGGCATACAAATAGTCTACAATGTTTAATTGCCGAGTGTTATAACTAAATCTATATAACCACCACAAGATTAGTTTGCTTTAAATGCTGTAATGTGACGCAAAGCGACCCTTCAATCATGTACAATAAATTAAGGCATTTTTTTTATATTCATATCTTGTGAACCTTTGTCAAATGTTTCAAGAGTTTAAATACAAATAGAAACTATTTATTTTCAGAATTTACCATTAAAGGTTCGTGTTTGACATCTATCATAAGATAGCTGCAAAAAATCCGACCCATCCTTTGATAGTCAGCGTGTCAAGTGGAGTGTGAAGCCCGACTGTCAGAATGCGTGTGTGTGTGTGTGTATCAATGACTGGTTTGTTTCATTTTCCCAGTGTTTCTTCAACCCCCTTTGAGCGTCTCAGCAGGTAGACTCTTATCAGTCCTGCAGCACCTGCCGACTGCGTCTTTTTCGTTCTAACACCAATGTGTTAAGGCAGACAAACAAAGATAAAAAAACAACAACAAGGCTCTCCACCAGTGACGATCCTGCAGCAGCCCTCAATCAATACACTTTCTACTAAATGCTTCAGCTGATCAGCTCAAACAGACAGATGATGTTTGACCTCGATGTGTCCAAAGATTGCACATTTCATCATCAACGTATCTAAACGTTGTGGGAGGATCCTGCAGCTTTGAAGCTGCGAAGACAAACTCGAGCGACAGACACTGAACTGATTAAAAACTGAGTCCATGCACTCGAGCATCCGTAGGAAAACAGCCACAGCGGCTACTGCGAAACCACAATGGTATCAAAAGCTGCTCTGCTTTGCTCTGTCTCTAAGGGGGGGTGTTTATGTCCTGTGCTGGCATGGTGGCACTTTATGTCCTTCTTTCATCTCCCCTGTTCCTGTGATAAGATAACTCAGAGGAGGGGAGGGGTGGGGGGCTTGTTTGAAAGGCAAATGAATTCCCACACACTGCATCGTTCTCTCCGTATACCAGTGACCCGTGGGGGGGCTTTCCTAGCATGGAGACAGTTAGTCCTCAGCTGATAGATTAAATTGATGCTATCACAAATTGCGGATCATTTGTTGATGTTTTTTTTATGCAGTTATGAAAAAAAAAAGAAAGACAGAGAGAGAGAGTACAAACAGACTGGTATACCCAGAGGGTGAACACTCCTCCCCTGTAAGCTAGCTATATTTATGAAACCTCTGAAGCAGAAAGGAGAGAGGTGGGTGTGGGCGAGAGAGAGAGAGAGAGAGAGAGGCAGAGAGGCTGCAACACCGCCCTGGTTGTTGTGTTGTGTCGTGTTTAAGAGCTTTATTAATTCGATTTAGCACCACCAACCAGTGTACCGACCGTCAGCAGGCGCACAGATGCCTGTTTGATGTTTTCGCTCCCTTTTGGCACTCAGTAGTATTTTGGAGCTTATATTTCTTTTAGTTTTGATTTCATTCTCAGATCTCGGTAGATCACTGCAGGAAGTTAGTAATAAACAAAAGTATCGCCATGCTACATTTTGTCGATAATATTTGTAAGAGCAGATAAAGTCATTAAAGTGAGTCGACCTTTGATTGGGAGCTCCGGTGTCAAAGTGTCCCTGAGCAAGAATGAAGTGAACTGTTCCTCATGCGTTCTAAATATTTTTTTTGCCAAATATTTCCAAGCAGAATTGGTTGAAGACGAGTTTGAAAAATGTTTTCTTTTTATTTGTAAAAAGAAAATCAATAATTTCGACCTAATGTGAGGACTATGTTTGCAGCACGCTGTGTTTTTGTCGCCATTCCTGTTTCTGAATTTCCATTTGTCTTCCTCTGCCTTCATCTCCACCCTCCTCTGGACCAGTCTTTAGCTTCCTCCATCCAATATGTTGAATATTTGTGGAAAAGCAATTAACAGATTGCGTCTTTTCTCTTACCTCTTCTCCCTGCTTAAGATGAGTAATGCAGCGCTCCATTAATTCTCAGCATTGCTGCCCGTAATTGACTTCTCCCTGACACGACTCTTCTCCACTGAGTGAACTCCATATTGCATTTTGTCACGGATCGCGTTGTATATTGTTTACAACTATATGTGGGGTCTTACTGAGTCATGTCACTGAATGCAAATGGTTAACTTGCAAGACTCGGGGGGGTGAGGGGGGTAAAGGGTGACGATAAGAGGAGAAATTGAGTTGAAGAGACAGAACGACAGAGATAGAGGGGAGGAGGAGGAGGAGGAGAGGGGGAGAAATGCAGTGTCGACCCTTTTGTGTCCTCCTCTACTGTCTGGGCCCTAACAGCTTCATGTCTCTGTTACGCTCGGCGGCCCCTCTCAAACCCGGGCTTTTCTCTCTCGCACGCACCCCATCAGGGCCATCATGGTGCTCATGATTCTATTTATTACTGTCTCACTCAGGATGCATTTCTTTTCTAAAGTGATCCTCCACTGACTCATTGTCATGGAGTGGCTTGACCAGCCAACCAGTGCAGGGCCAGGTTTAGATCCAAACGTCGACTGATTCAAAGTCCACAGAAAGGTTCTACGTGTTAACAGATTGCACAGCAGTCAATCTGTGCACGGACTAAACAGAAAGGCAAAACAGAAACTAAATCCGTTTTTACCGCAGCTATTGAACAAGCTTGATGTGATTCTGGCTCCCGCATGCGTTTTCATATCATGAATGAACAAGCTACGAGGCCATATTTTTTTCTCTCCCCCCCCCCCCCCCCCCCCCCCACACTCACACACTCATCAGCTCCTTCCACACTCATCCCACACCCACGCTACAATCACAAGTTATGACCTTTGCTTTCTCCATCTAATTTATCACTGTGGCTTCCAACTGCGTGTCCTCCCTCGAGCTGTACTGGGCTCCTTCCAGGATGTGGGTAAGTCAACGATGAGAGAGACGTGCACTTAGGTCACATCAACCTGACTGCACACGGCAGCAGGGTCAGGAGGAACCTGTCACTGTGTGCTAAGACTGGGAAAACACCAGATTTACATAACAAGCCATGTTTCCTTTGGAAAAGAGAATTAGAGCGGATATGTCTCACATGACAGCAAGCTTAAAAATCTTTTTTTTTGAGAAATGACTGGAAGGCCTGGAGTTTTCAAATGAGTGCACAAGACTTCTAGCATTATGCAGTCACAGAGCAGTTGTCACCCAATCCTGTCGAGCATTTCTTGGCTACCACTTCCACCATAGGTTTTAAATGTCTGAGTGAGAGCATGCTGTACAACAGTGTAATTTCCTCACTTCACTATTAATGCATTTGGCAGGAACAACATTCCATTTCCTGTAATGAGATACACAAATAAATCTGGCTATGGATAGATTTGGGGTGGCAATGGTGGTGGGAGGAGGAGGAGGAGGAGGAGGAGGAGGCGGAGGAGGCGGCGCAGTGAGACGCATTCTCCTAGCACTGGCATAATTGGTATCTCTGCTTGCAGACATACAAACCAATCTCTCCGCAGATAGGGCTGAGACTCTTTCCCCCCCTTAAGGCTATTTCTTTTGTCTTTTCGATAGCTTGCACATCCATGATAGAGAGGAGGAGGAGGAGGAGGAGGAGGAGGGAGGGTGTTAATTTGTGAATTAATAGCTTTTCTCTGCAGAATTGCAAATTCTTTTAAATGCCACTATGTCCACCGTGTGAGGAGTATCTGAAACTACAGACACACCTGACACACGCGTCGCTGTTCAGAGAGGTGCATACAACATGCTCAGCTCCTAAAACGAACTAACGCTTGCTCAACTATCACTGATGCTGCACGGAGCTTCTTCCTTCTCCTCCTCCTCACACACCCCTTTCTCTATGTCCTCTTATCCCTTGCCTCGCTCCCCCCCCCCCCCCCCCCCCTTCACTTGAAGCTGTCCAGCGTAACATGCTACTTTTAATTTGCAATAACACATGACAACGAGAGATTAATGGCTCTTATGGCACCTATGTCCCTGACGCTCGTCTTACGGGGACCCGGTGTACATAACGCATGTCACACTACATTATCTCAACAGCCCTCCAGTAATGGGGACCTTTGTCTCCCTCAAAGGGCAATCGCCGACTTCAGCACCCAGAATACACGCCGCCACCATCACAACACCAGGACAATGTTCATGTTCAGAAAATAGAGATGATGCAGACACAAAATCTCAAAATCATAGTTTTACGCTGACAAGATAACACGGCAGGTAACTATTTAGCTCGGGTTGTTAAATGTCTGAGCTGAGATCATCCCTGTAGCGTAGTTTTATAAAGCAACACTTGAAACCAAACACAAGTGGTGAATTTCTTGACAGAGAAATCACAATTAGGGGAAAACTACACATTAAGAATTACTAAAACATCATTTTAGTTGATCATACATTTCATCTTGCTGTTAAAAAGGAAACAGCTGTTTCACAAATTCTATCTACTGTGTGATCCTGTATAGTGAAAAGCAAACCCTTAGAAAACAAGAGTGTCTTTATTATACATATATTTTTAAATATTCCCCACCTCATTCTCATAAACCCAAAACCCTGAAAGAGCAAAAAACAGCATTTGAGCATGAAAATATTTTTCATCTGATTGACCAAAGAGAAAGATAAGACTGTCTCACTTATACTTACAGTGTCCTATTTTCCTTCCATCCAAGTGGTTGCCACTCCAGAGAACTAAAGAGATAGAAACAAAAAAAAAAAAATCAGGGAAGCGCCCCGTTTGGATGAATGCTCTTTGGGATCATTTTTTAACCATAGCATGCCATCAGCCACCTCCAAAGCAGCACCACAGTGCAACACACGCACACACAAACAATCAGAAACACGCACAGGCACATGCGTAGCCCCCTCCCTGCCTCCAACGGGCTGTTCCTACACCTGTTCAGGCCTCCACTAGGGACATGTTAATTCATAGACATTAAAAAAAGCCAATTGTTTGTAAAACCGATAATCTATTAGCCCTCAGGCAGTGTGTGTCCACTCTCTAGCCTTGCCGAGGAATGAAAAATGCTGGCTGGGACTGAATAGGCTTCCACTTAATCTTTGAGCATATCTCGGTATATTTCTTGCAAGTCTCCTGTTACTGCTGAGAAAAAAATAATACTTTATTTTAAGGCTGCTGCTCACCACATAATGAAATACTGTATACTGCAGTAAAAAAAGATATATATTTCTGTTCATCAGTAGAACATTAACTTAGTGATTGACAGTATCAAGCTTCCTTCCCTTCCTTATCTTAAGTTAGAGGAATGAAAGCAAAGAGCAGCAGAGTTGATGCCTCGTGGGGGGGGGGGGGGGGGATTAGAGTTGTGTGACAGCTATATGGGATATCTACAGTACATTTAAGCATGGAATAAAATTGAGATGGAGCTCTGTGGGTAAATGGTAAAACACAGGGCATCAAAAAGCTGATTGAATCGCAACCCTCTCTCAACACTCTTCCTGCCTGATATACAACATAACAAGTCACTGGAGACGGCACACAGAAACACACTCGGCTGCAGCGCTGTCATAAATGCCAACTTCTTAACACACAGAGAGAAAAAAAAAAGTAGGCGACGAGTGAAGGAGAGAATTAAAGGGATGGAAAACAAAGTCATCGTCTGTCTCCCTCACCTTCATCTCGTTTCCTCTTCTCGCCGTTGGAGCGAGGGATGCCCAGGATGCCGTTGATGGAGTAGGATCCGACTGGATCGGTGGAGGCGCTGGTCACAGGGGGCGAGGCTGTGTTGGGCACTGATAAAAACAGCTGAGTTAGTGTGTGTGTGTGTGATGGAGTGCACGTGTGCTAAAATGTGTGCGTGCTCTCATGTTCAGGAGTTTTCATTCTGGAGTCTCCTGTTTCACCAGGCCTGATTGGCTCACACGGCTGTGCTGTAATGTGCGGGCAGCCTTTACTCACACTCACCTATGGTGTGGCCCGGCGTGGAGAGTGGCGTAACGGATCCGTCAGGGGATGGGTGAAATGGCTGCTGGACTTTGGTGCGGATAATCCTGGTAAAGTGAACAACATACCAATCAATACTGCCTCCACACCGCATGGAGATTTCACACCCTCTCAGCCTCACTGGGACACTTAAACACGGCATATCCGGTCCACTTAGGTCACCACGCGTGCAAGTGCTCCGTCGTTTGGGCCGCTTGCATCCTCGCGTTCAGGCTCTTGTCACAAATAGCCAATCTCTGGGCTTTAGGGGCAATCTCTCTGCTGCAATGTGAGGCTGGATATAGGAGCTACCCCCTGAGAGTGTAGATTCAATCTAGCTGGATTCTGAGGGCTAGAAATATGATAAAGTCGCCATACAAGAAAGATGTGATGTGGCGGGAAAGTCTTCATTGCACTTTGGTCTGAATGATCTTGCAAACAAAGCATGAAATCACATCAATTCACCTGAATGATCAGCTTCACTGGCTTTACCTGACCAACTCGTCCCTCTCCTTCTCCCCACTGCCTCCTTTCCCCTCCTTACTCACTTTCTCCATCTCTCAAGCCCGATATTTCACTCCTCTCTCCTCCAACCTCATCCGCTTTTCTCAATTCGACTCCGCTGCCCAGTGGGCGCTGTCATTTGCTATGCTTTTACAACACCCTCAAACATTGTCTTTCCTTCACTCACTCGCCAATTAATTGATCTGCTTTTTGGAGTCTTTGCTTTTTGGAATGACACACAGGACTCACTTGCAACGTAACATGTGAAAATTCGAAACATGTTAGACAAATGGTGTCCACATATATGTCCAACGTCCAGCAATGAGCTATCAATTCTGAATTAAACAACTATGGAGTTAACTTCAAAATGGACATCAGACTGTTCCTCTCACTATCTCATGTGTCCTCCATACTTTCTCCTTCAGGCAGGCCAACAAAGGCCAGACCAGCCTCCCCCAGAAAATACGCATCAATATGTTATTTGAATTTCTAACATCTCACCACAACAGCTATCTCTGACCTCATGACTCCAGGGAGCTTCACAAAGTCAAGGACTTTGTTTCAAGTCTATGTTGCATGGTGTTGAATTAGACTTATTTGGATTGGTGAGTACGCCTTGACAAATAGAGATTAAAAAAAAACCCTTATATACATACATATTTCTTTTTTTATTTAGAAACAATATAATCTGTCTAAATAAGAGAGATGAAACTGTGGGTGATCCTTATTGGAAGCCGTCTCGGACCTTGCGGTGGCTTCTCTGTTCTCTGGACATGCAGCGAGTGGAAGCTCCTTTCAGCAGCCACAAAACCAAGAGGAACCCAGTATCTGTGTAATATTTAATAATTAATGGAGGAAAAATGTGTTTAAAGCCAGGGCATCCTCTTTAGTCAACAGAGCAGAGGTCAGCCCCTTAACCACAGAGACCACCAGGGGTCCAGTGTTTTCTTTCTCTATCCTAACCAGTGCTTATTGCTCTCTATAGCTCACTTTCTCCTTCCTCCAAATATTTTCCCATCCTCCTTTTAAGGCTAACACTGAGATGCAAAAACAGCAATGGACATTTGAAGTAACCTTTAATGGGATAGGGATATTTTTCTGGATTTGAGAGTTGATTAGCAATTCAAATATAAATAAATTGTTATTCAGTACTAATGTGTGCTTTTGTCTTAAATGATGTTGTGATTTGTGAGGTCATGCTCTGAGAATTAACAAAGCACCATAATATTATGCAATTTAGCTGTCTGACCTTTATTATTATTATTAATGTGCTACTTTCGTTCGAATAGTCTCAAACTAAACAAGTGATCAGAAATGTTTTCAAATAATAACACATAAATCTAAAAGTGTTTTCTTTAGTTTTCTTAACACATGAAAACAGAGACTAACATGTAAGGACTTGTCGAAAGCATAATTTCCATGGCATCATGATCTCTCGTCTCTTTTCTGTTGAAGATTCATCCAACTCCTGCATTTAGCTGGATCTGTTATGAGACTCTTCAGCTCATTAAAATGTAATGCCGATGGCCAGCTCTCTGGAACAGTGCCTCCTAACCAAAGTTCATCACTCGCAGGCACTATGGGCCTTTTTTTTTTTCACTTTGCTCACATGCACTGGGCCATTTCACCAGCGTCCTCTGTCTGAAGACACTTTGTGCACTGCTGTCCGGCTTTATGCAGAGAGGTGAAGGTGTAGGATGTCTCTTCTTTTGGGTGCTTCCTCTGAACACAAACTCTTTTATAGTCCATTTATGCAGAAAATGTTTTAGAATGGAAATTTGTTTCAGTCTGTAGTTTTCTGGATTTATTGCCACCTATTTATAATTTGTATAATAAATTAATACATTTAAACATGTAATAATGTTCTGTGGTTTATAAGCTTTTGAGCTTTTGTTAAATGAGAATTTGACTGGTGGTCGTGGATTGACATTTTTCAGAATTTTACTGACTATTTGGCTATTTGGAAATAATAATAATAATAATATATTAGATCTATTAAGCCTCTAAATGTGAGATTTGTTCCACGTTTGCGTGGGTGTTTAAAAAAGAGCAACTGATTGGTCATAAAGAGGCTGACGCCGCCTCTGTCGCAGTGTGGTCTCCGTATTGAACGATTTTGTTGGGTATTTCCCTTTGCCTCTGGATCTGGTTACGCGGTATTGATCGGCTTTTATCGAGACAGATGTGATTCTCCGTCGCCCCATGCTTCAGCCCACCCCCCCCCCCCCCACCCCCCGTGCTGCCTGTGTTCAGGTCGGGCCGCACAGGGGATTGAATTGCACGTAAGGGACCACCCTGGACAGGTTCGACTGGAAGTGAATGTCGAGCCTCGTGTGCAAAGACGAAATATAGCGATCGGTTCAAGTGCTGATTGGCCCACATTTACGCACTGTATTTTTAATCCTTTCTTAGCTCGTTATTTCTAGTATGCATAATCAAATAAATATAGCAGAAATATTAAGTGCTTTGTCCCGTTCTTCCTTTGAGTAATAAAGTACGTCAAACTGATAAATGCGCCTACCTGTTGATGGATGAAACGCTGGGGACGGTGTCGTTGTCGCAGACGGCCTCGGCCAATAGTCGGTCTCTTATCTCCCACGCGAACATGGTCGGATTTTGGCGCTTATAGTCAGCTATTTTATCCACCACTTTCGGAGTTGCGACCTTTGGTTTGGAGCCACCGATGACTCCGGGTTTAATACTGCCGGTTTCATAGTACCTGCATGGGGACAGAGTGAATGCATCAAGTCTGACTGATTGAAATGCGACATAAAAAAAGAAAAGAAAAAAAAAAACATCCTGGTATGAAAACAAATGCCCGCCGACCCTCTGCAGTACACGTTGTGTAAAAAAAATTACCTATAGATATGATGATTCAATTTATTAATTGATCTGGAAGTGTGAACTTAAATGAGTGCCAGCTGAGAGGTGAACGGATCTTCAACGAAAAGCAGTGTAATTAAAACCACACAATATAAGCAGTGAGACGGACAGAACAAAGGACAGTTTAGCTGTAAAAAGCACAGTCCGAACCTCATTTCCGGTCTGCATGAGCTGATAGGAGCATGCACGACATGCCACCACGACCTATTGGTAAATGTTGGTGACAAACATTCAGTGTGTGTGAAATGGAATACCTCTGAAATGCCTTCTGATAGCTGAAAAAAATATATTTCAAAATATTACCTCACAGCATCTGTGCTCTGAAATAAATGCTGTAGACCTAATTTATCAGGACTGACGGAACGATAAGAACATAAATGCTATTTTTCTACTGGACTTGATACTCAAAGGTCAGATAAAAGAGACCGTATAGACTGGGCTGTTTTACCTGCCAGTAATATTCTATTTTGCGTCTCTAAACATGAAAAGTCATCTTTAAGGTGACCTCGTGGAACTTTAAACACTTTCCTCATCAGCCAGAAGTCTCTTATAATATTAATATATAACACCTCTTCCCTTATAATATTAATTACACCCTCATATTCCTCTAGGATAATTAGTGTTTAACGCTCCCACTAAATTTGATATTTTATGAGGCTTTTCTCTTGCAAAGCTGGAGTCATAAAAAAAAGAAAATCTCGGACGCAAAGAGAGAGAGATATATATATATAAGGAGGGAGAGAGAGAGGATAGACAGAGAGAAGGGAATGTGACCTGTCTTTAAATAGCTGATGGTAAAGCTGAAATCGAGCTGGATGCGCATAAAGCTTGGAAGATTGATGTTTGACACAAATAAGGCTCTAACGCTGGTGGATCTCCTCCTTTTACCTGCCGAGGATTTTGCTGACACAGCCGTGACTGACCCGTAGCTGTCTGGAAATGTCGCAGGGCCGGACGCCCTGGTGGGCCAGCTCCACGATCCGCTGCCTCACCACGTCCGGGAGGGGTCTGCCGTTCACAAACACCCCGCCGAGCTGGTTCACACCGCCGTGCCCTGCGTGGGCCACAACAGCAGCACAGGGGAGCGTAACATTACACACCTGCAGAGGACGCGACTGCGCTTTGTTTTCTTTCTTGATTTCTTTATTTCACGGGGAAATTATTTTATTTTTCAGTCCGAAAGCTTACATCACTGCCCCGTTAGACGCTGAATAATATACGCGGAAAAACACGCACAAAGGAGTACACTCAAATTCTGATGTTTTCATGGATCCTGAAAACCTTTCATTTGTGGGACATCTTAGAATGACAATAATAATAATAATACTAATAATAATACTATAATAATAAAAAATTATTATTATTATGATAATTATAATAATGATAAATAATTACTGTTATCGATGTTGAAGTGAAATGAGAGAAAGATTCCAAAATGTGTTGCTTTTAAATCAAGAAAACAAAAACGGACAGGCAAAATTAAGTTTAAAAAAACATTATCTTTTAATAACATACAGTAAATATAAAACTCCTCTCTCCCTGTGACGCTGGGATGCTTAGAGAATTGTTTCAGAGAGCATCTTCTCCACTGCAGCCTAACAAATGTCGCAGATATTACGTTTCAACCTGTTTCATTTTCCTTGCACAATTATTGTAAATAATTAAAATGAGCTTTGATAACTCATATTACAGACTGGGGTGTTGCGAATGAGCCGGAATAAATAATTTAGACACGGCTCTTCTTTTACTCATATCGTATGGAGGAAAGCATGAGGAAAATAAAACTGATGCATTTTTTTTCACCCTCAGTTTTATTCTGGACCACCTAGATCTAAAGTGGGAGCTCCTATAAAACGTTTGTATTCATTTACACACAGCGTGAGCCTGTGTCTCGAAGGTAGCTGCATTTCACAGGTAATAAAAGCTTTGTATTTAAATTGTGGAGTTTCTATATTGCCTCTTAAAAGCAAATGTAGCTCAAACCAGATCATATGTATACTCAATATGATGAACCTCCAAGTAGCCCAAAGCTTTACACAACAAACTACCGAAAAATAAAGAATTGAAATAAAGAATAAGGTCTTCTGCAGCCCATGTGCTCTTTAAATTTATCCAGAATTAAAATGTTTCAAAAATAAATTCTGTGTCACAGTAAAAAAAAAAAAATATTCTTTTTAAAACAATTTATTTATTTTATTCTAATTAAAACAAACAAAAACAAGCATAACTCTGTCTAAATAGCATTTTTCTGCTAACTTTAAATTTCTCGTTGTCAAAATTAACGTAAGCTAATTCAAAGCTCATCTCAAAGATGAAAAATGAGTTTTTAGTGTGTATATAATATAATAATAACTATTATGTTTCAGATATGTGTTCATTGTCCTGTACTGTAAATAACACGTTGAATAAACGGTGAAAAAAATATTAAAGAACATTGCCACATATATCTTTCGGTGTCTAATTAAATGTAAAATCATGCTCGGTCTATAATTTGTGGGAATAAATTCACAACGCAGCCTCGAGGATACTCACGGTGCATCGCCGAGAAGTGGTCTGCTTTGCAATGAATATCCATGGGATAGCAAAGGAAAGAAAGGTAATCGGCTGAGGTCGCCGTTTCGCCTCTGTAATGCAGCTTTACAGGGGTAAAAAAAACAAAAACAAAAACACGAGGATCTATCTTTAACGGTCCGTGTGGGAGACGTCCGCAGAAAGACTTTTGGAGGAGATGCTAAGTTTTCCTCCTGTTCTCACAAGTCTGCAGAAGCGCGCTCAGGTGCGGCGCAGGAGCCACGCATTTGAAGAGCGCACCAGCCGCAGCAACATTTGACTAAAACTGGGTCAACTCTTTGCGTTTGAAGGACATAATTGAGGGGAAAAAACTGGAGTCGAACTCGGGTGTCCACGCGTCCGCTATAGGAGATCTGCAGCCGGAAAATCCCTCTCCTCTGTCGGCGTGCGGGACCGGCGGGCTCTGCGGTTCAATCAGATGTGGGCGGAGACGACAACAACATGGACACGGCGAGGTACAGCGCAGAGCACGTCCCCCCTCTCCTCCAGAATGGGCTGTGCCTGAGCGAAGCTTTTGGCTGAGAATGAAACCCCTCTCCTTGTGTGCCTGTTTCTAAAAGCTGCAGTCCCACATACAGATCCCCCCCCCCCCTCCTCCTCCTCCTCCTCCCTCCTCCTTCCTCCTCCCTCCATCCCACAGATCCCTCGCATAGAGATGGATGACTTGTCAGACAAAGGCAATAGATTCCAACACTTTGTGATTCGCCCACGTAAAAACCTGCAGCTACAAATGAGGAGGTCTCTGCATCCGACAGCCAGGAAGGGGGGGGGGGGGGGGGGGGGGGACGAAATGGGAAATGATGAGACTCGAAGAATCAAGGAAATTAAAGGCAGGGGTAAGAAGGTATAAGCGCTGCGGGGCAGGTGCTGTTTGAAGCGGCACTTCTTAGATGTTAACTTACAAGAACTCCCAATATTCACAGAGTAACCATTTGGGTTGTAACGCCGCTTATAAATGATATTGAAGAGCCCAAATAATATATTATAAAACAAGCAACTATGTTTAAAAGTATTCTTGTGAATTAAATATTGAAGATGAACCTTTGGCCTTTGGTGCGCCTGGAAAACAAACTTAGCAGGCGACTCACTCGCCTGCTGGATCTAACCGCGATATCACATATTGATATGTACCCCCCCCCCCCAAAAATGAAACACACATCGGCCTAAAATAAGGTCTGTTTTTTTTTTGGTAAAATGGGTTTAACAGCATGCCATTCTGCTCCTCGTCGCATTCCTCCACCAGATATTCCTGATATTTTATCTGTGAAAAAATGACCTTAGCATCGAAACAATCTGCATCCAAAGTCACTGCATGCCCTCTCAACGTGAAGCTGCACCGCAAGGTAAGCCATGCAGAGGGAGAGTCAGTCAGTAGACCACCACCACCATCATCATCATCATCACCATCATCATCATCACTGTCCGTGCCCAGCCTCGCTCTGTAGATGGCGCTGACACAGAAGGTAGAGCCCGCTGTGCTCGTGCTGCCGGGCGGGCAGGTAAAGGGCCGCTGCCGCTGCTGCTGCCGCTGCTGCTGCCGCTGGGACTGGTCGGGTCAAAGGTTGGGCCGTGAGCCGACTGTAGTTTAATTATGCGCCCTTAATCTCTTCCTGTCGAACTCAATCCGAAAGGAAACAAAGAGAAAGTTAGTCAAAGCAGATTCATTGGTTTTAAAAGTATAGCTGCTCAATTTAATACTGCAACATTATGAAGTTAGCATTTTAAATTTCGCACATATAGACGCGACAGCAGCCAACATGGTCCAGTCCATTATTATTATGAAACTACAATTAATTATGGTTTTGATATAATAATAATATTAATAATAATAATAATAATAATAATAATAATAATAATAATAATAATAATAATAATAATAGAGGATGTTTGAGGGTTTCGTGTCGCGTCCATGGAGCCGCCCTCTGGACAAGTGTGAGGACGATTCCTCTTTTTGTTTCTGTTCTTTTCTTCGTTTCTTTTCTTTTTTCTTTTTTTGGATCGGGAGCTTCTGGTACAATATGTAACACCATGGGCTGTAATTTCACACGTCAGTGCACTTTTGCCCTAAAGCTGCTGCTATTTCCCCCACAACACCCCGATTTGCCCCCCGTACCTCTCTGCACTGCCACGATGACGTTCCCGGTGTCACAGCGGTCCAAAAAAACAAACGGCGTGATAATTAAGAAACTGTTAGTTCTGACTTCACCCCCTTTTTAAAGCCCAGCCACCAAGGACCTAATGCGATTATTGTTTTCGATTTTTCTTCTTCTTTACCTGATTTATACATTAAAGAGCCTTGGTGCAGTTATCTCAGCCTCCACGCGCACGAACGGTTAATTTTCATATATTTCCGACACTAGAAATAATAATAAAAACGTTCCAGCTTTCTAAACGCTTTAATGATATCAGAAATATGTTGCATTCAGTACAATTCATATATATATATATATAAAGCTCATCCTTATTGATATTTGACCAAGAATACATAGAACAGGGAGGGGGCGAGGATGATGCATTTCCACGGAGGACAGAACAAATCCTTTTCTTCTTCTTTTGAAACATATGGCTTGTCGTGCGTCCAAGTTAACAATCGATCCTGTTGATCCCGTCAGGGTCCCTGCGTTCGCTCCTTTCATTTATTACAAACAGTTACTTACATGATCTGAGTGCAAATACGTGTTTGGATCTGGAGGTATTACTTATATTCTAGAATTGTAAGATATGTTTTAGATCACCTGACGTCACCTGGAAGCTCAAACTTTAGCTTTTACTGTGCGTAAAAGCCTTTTAACCTATAAGCTTCGTCCTCTGCCAACATTCGAGCACCAGACATTCCGTTATGCGGGTGACACTTTCACGACAGATTAATTTAAACAATTTCCAGTTATATGATAACGAAATTAAAAACGAGTCTGTGGATGTAACAGCGACGTATGCAAATGGCAGCATCCGAGTCAGTGAGGTTAACTCCGAGAAGGCTCACCTGGTTAGGTGTGATGCATTCACGTACTCGTTTATTTATTTGTATAAGATGATGGTATAACTGTAATTCTATTTCGATCTACCCCCCCCCCCCCCCCCCCCATTAGCCAAAACATCCGCATCATACCAGGAGTCACTTGTTATACCCCGTAATGATGCAGGGTCTCATGACACCAACGCCATATGGATAGGCTATGCCAAAGAGCAGGATATCAGCTGCGTCCTTAGATTGCTTATTCATGTCCTTTATAACGGGAGCAGATGGATATCAATTTGACTCTATATTTCGACAGCGTCACAGATTGATTTTGTACTTGCTTTTAATTTTTCCCATAATTAATTAGATCATTACAAGTGTTTTCCATCGATCTTCCCATCTAACTCTAAAATTGAGAGGTGAATTAGATTGTAATTTATGTTTTCAATTACATCCGTAAGCATATAGGTGATGTAAATAGATTGTTAAGCTTCTATAGCAATAACAGTCCTATTAATAATAGTCTCATAGTATGCTGCAACATCAACGATATTATTAATAACAATAATAATAATAATAATAATAATAATAGTAATAATAATAATTTATTTACATTGAAAAACGACAAAAAAAAAACGGAATTACTTGAAGCCACTGAACTCCAAGTTAAAGATGCTATAAAATAAATAAATCAAGGCTACATGAGCACTGAGCGCCAGCCTCCACACAGAACGTTGCACCTGCAAACAAACCCTGACATGAGTATGAGGCAGAGGGAGAAATCCTTACCTGATCGACCAGCGCTGTGAGGCATGGCTCTGCCTTGTCTAATGGTGCGTCTCCCCGATGCAGCCCAGTAGATCTGTCCGGCCTCCTGCGCTCCCTCCCCGGCTGGGCGACGCGCCTCTCCCCGCTGCTTGTCAGAATCTTTGACTGATCATCCAAAACTAAACGGTTTAGGCGACAACAGAAACCGGAAGCAATCCTGCGCCAATGAACAATCAACTGATAAATAAAAATAAAACAACGTAACACAGTATTTTAGTCGCTGAATTGAAAGGAACTATTAATTTTAGAAACTTCGTGGTATTGCACTATTGGAAATGTATTGGTGGCGGGGCCGGGACCGGGGGGGGGGGGGGGGGGGGGGGGTGTCCTGTAAGTTTTTCTTTTCTGTATAATTTAATTTGAATACTCTAAAGTTCGTTAACGCAATTGACCTGAGTTGGGTTGTGGTTGATTTGTTAATTTAAAAAGATGGGAAAATTATCCGTTTAAAATTGTATTATGAAACTTTGTGTAAATGATGCACTAAAATGTCCTAATGTCATAAACACTAGCTTTAGTGAAAATAAATACATCAATAAATGATATATTAATGATGCATGATACACGCACACACACACACACTTTTGTTTTGTTGCAAATGGAAAATAACGCCTTCAAATAACAATATGTGAATTCAGAATTCAATTGAAGGACAAACAACTAATAAGAATTATTATTATTTTGAGAATTTTATTGCTTCAAATTTGACCAAAACTTGATCTCATCATCTCCAAATTCTCCTCTGAAGACATTTAGCTCAGTCAGATGATACATAAAGTTCATCCAGGAAACTTTCTCTGTGTGTTAAACCATGCGACGGAATACAAAAGTATATAAGCGAGAGTATAAAACTTAGTAACTGGAACATTAACAGATGAATAACCAGTAAAAATGCAATATTACAATATCCACAAGAATGATAGAGCGTGGTAAAGCTATAAAATTCAACATTAAAAGATTATAGCTTCTCTATCGGCTATTTAACAAACATTTTGTGGTATAAGTCTCTTTACAGTGCTTGAAGTTCTGAAATGGCAATAAGATCACCACTGGACCAAGGACCAGTAATGGATATTATAGAACACTTCATCTGAGGTGCTTCTCTTAAAAAAGACCAGTTCCTTATATATCTAAAATATACTCTACTGGTTTTTTCTTTTCATGACAGGTAAGAAAAAGGTATATTTAAACAAAATGTTTATTAACCTCAACAACAAGTAAAAAATAAATATGAACAAAACACGTTTTTATTATCTTAATAATAATAATAATAATAATAATTATTATTATTATTATTATGAAAGACCTATGAAAGACAATTATACTGTCTTTCATAGGTTATTGATTATTATAATAATAATAATAACCTATGAAAGACAGTATAACTTTCAGACCCCCCCCCCCCCCGCCACACACACACAATTCTGTTATTTTAATAGTGATTTTGTTTATATCTGTGAGTATTTAAGGTGCATTTCCTGCAGTAAGAGCTGAGTCTGCTCGGGGAATCATGACATTAATGATCTTAATAAGTGCTTTTTCCTCTCTCTCTGCTCAGGCGACACACTGGGGTCTCCAAGAGTGGGAGGAACCCAAATCTGGCATTTTAAATGGCCATAAAGCTGTGTGGGCTCGTCAGTAATGGAACCTGCTCTCTTCTCAGAGCCGTTCTCCACATTTATGGGTTATGACCAAAGTCGGCAGGCGCGGCAGCTTGAAAATTGAGGGAGAGAAGTGTATTTGGTCGGACCTTGTGTGCATGTGGAGGGGGGGGGGGGGTGTCTTGTGGCATAGTCCATTAGAGTGGTCAATGGTATCTCTGTCCATGACTGCCAGGGGGCTAAAAGAGAGGAAGCGTGTGGTGGGGGGTTTGGGGGGGGGGGACAGGTTAATGTTGAGGTATTCATCCACAAACCTTTCTCTTCCTGTCTCCTCTCATGGACAGACATAGTTCTCACCTGTACTTCCACCCTTGATCCTGCAACCCCCCCGCCGCCCCTGCTACCTCCACCTCCGTCTCTCCTCTCACCTCTTTTTTTTGCATTCTTTTTTTTTCTTAAATAGCGTTCCACTTGTTTGTGTGCTGAACATGAAATAATCGTCCCTCACTCAGTCTCCTCCTTGCTTCTCTTCACTTGGAGGCCACACCCACCTTTAATCGCATCATGCACCAGCATAAATGATGAATTTCAACATCTTACATGTGATAATACATTATAATATACATCCTTATATATACTGTATGTCAATGGTCAGAAATAGCATTTATATTTCTCTTCGTGCCGAGAGAACCAGACAGCAAAACTACGACAACACGAACACAATATGTTTCCTGCCTGATGTCTGGATGGTTTGTTGGAAATCTGGGCTGAGCGACAGCCAGTATCATCATCATCAACTCTTGCCAGCTTTTCATATTTAAAGCCAGCAAGGGTTTAATTACCAAATGATGACAGTGTCATATGGTACCATGATGGCACAGAATGAGGGTGTGGGTGTGTGTGTGTTGTGTGGGTGTGTGTGTGTGAGCGTGTGTGTCTCTCTCCTTCCCTCTGTCTGTTGCGCACGTTTGTTTGTGACGAATGTGAGAGTCTGAACACCTTCGTGAGTTAACATCACGATAGTCGGTAGCTGAAGGGCCTGAACAGGGAGACAGACAGCGGGCAGGAGGTGTTGTGGGGGAGGGGGAAAAAAAGAACACACACAGTAAAACATCTGTAATTTGTAATTCCCGAGTATTCAATGGCTGCTCATGGATTAAAGATTAAAATCTATTGTCTTGACAGATGGGAGAGAGAGGGTAAGGAGAGGGGGGGGGACACTCATGCACATCCCATTTCCATTTGTATATGAGCAGCACAGTTTGGCTAATCACGGTGGAAAAATAAGCTGTCTGCTTGCTTCACTCTGGGCAACGCCACCGCGAGTCTCCATTCCAGCTGTGGAGACAATAGAGACGCAGGACTCGCTCTGTTGTGTCAGGCTGCAACACATATTTGTTTATCAGAATCAGAATTCTTCATATTCCAGTGGGAATGAGAGCAGAGGCGCTCTGTGATCAGCAGATAGGAATGGCAGTGCTAACTCCCAACTCCTCAAAGTATCAAATAAGCTACAGTGGCGTGCTGCGGATGACATCAGGAAACGCTGATTAGAGCTCAAGGTCCAGGAAGGCAGCGAGTGGACGAAGGACGGCGTTTTAATTATTGTTCAGAGAAACAGTATAATGGGGACGAGTTAGAATTTGTGTTTAGTCTGTGTGGTCTGCAATGAGAGGCTTGAGTGTGTGTGTGTGTGTGTGTGTGTGTGTAGGGGTAATGGTCTGGTCACTGGAGTGAAGCAGACCACCTGAGAGTTGTTTTGGGGCATTAGTGTTAGGGTCTCTCTTCCTCTCTCTCTCTCTCTCTCTCTCTCTCTCTCTAGGAGGTGCTTTACTCTCCCTCTCCTTGCTGCATGAAAAGGAGCCGAGAAGCCTGATGAATTAAAGCCTCTCTTCAATAAAACATCAGAGTCTTTCAGTAACACACGCTTGAGATGCCCCAGTAATTGACTTTTGGACTTTAGGATTTACATGAACCCTCCAAAAGCAGCTTACCTGTGCAGTGATGCCCCTGGAGTCTGCATCCATTCCCTGCTGATGTGGATTTTCATAAACTTGTGCAATTGTTGCCCCCCCTCCCTCATCGCTGATAAAGGCAGAACCACCCACTGTAGATAATTTGAGGGATTTATTGAAAAGTTCAAATGTATTTATTTTGAATAAGAAATCTGCCCAAATAAATCTTCTATCAGTTCTATTAATGTAGTCGGGCTACTGAATCCACTCCATGGCTATTTACTATGAATTGATATGTAATTCAATTCAATTCAACTTTATTTATATCGTGCCATGATCATAACAGAAAGTTATCTGAAGGCACTTTACAGGTGCAGCAGGGAAAGACCAGCCCGGAAGTTCAAAAAGCATGGACTTCCTTTTCTGCATCTTTTTGTGTTAATAGGTGCCTGATTTTTGAAATATTGCGAAGGTGAAAGAATGCAGTCCTTGAAATATGCTTCATCTGGGACTGAGAGGACAGGGATTTACATTATAGTTATTATGTTTTTAATTCATTCACTTTGTAAATTAATGTTTGACATTATGTAGAAATGTTAAACTCCGCTGGACAATTTAAAACCTTTAATAGAGGGCAGGTTTCATGTGTACACTTTAATACTGACCATTATTCAACACATGATAAATACACAATTTAGATAGGAGTGGGAGTAGAAATTAGAAATGTCAAAAACTCCCTCCTGGAAAAAGATGGCATGAGACAAAGTTGTGAATTAATTCCTCATCTCATGCAGCGTGTAATAAACGCTTTAACAAGATGAGGGAAGTAAGAATGAAGGAAGATCTATGGGATGGGCAGAGTAGCTTGGCAGATTTAATTAATTACTGCATATTAAAATGTTTGTTTACAGAAGTGAGCAGCTACAAGAGGTCCGATGTTAATTAATTTAAGGCGTACTTCCCACCAGCCTCAGTGATGTGTCACAAGATGCAGAGCTGCTCCCTTTGGCAGGGACTCCGTGTCTCATTGGATATCCATCAAATGTTTGCAGGTGTGTAAAAAAAGGTGCTCTGTGCACAAATTAGACTGAGTGTTAACATGATTGCATATCAAGCTTTCTGATTAGTGAGCAGGTGGAAAAGTAGGATTACATAGTGGATGGACTGCCATGCAGGAAATTCCTGTGTCAGCATTTCCCATTTCATTTTTTAGAAATGACTGAATCTCCCACATTGGCTTCATGCTAAGCAGCTCAGATGCTTGTGTCCAAAGCAGTTTGTTGATGGCTTCAACAGGCTGCCTCTGTTCGGTCTCTGGAGGTTTCTCTATACAGACAATGATGCATCTCCATCCCCTTCGAGGTCAGCTGGGCCGAGTCCAGAACATCACCTGCAATCGATAGTGTGGGTAAAGCAGGCCCGGCTGAACACATGTGAGGGCAAAGACTCCACTCAGACGCCCACTGTGGGGAAAAAAGGCCTGCATGGCCCATTGCCTTTGCTAAAACCAAACCACAGCCAGGAAGCTGGTGTCTTTAAGAAACAGTTGGAAATAAGGTGAAAATACAACCAGAGAAAAAGATTGTGGCTTTGAGGAAATTGTGCAAGAACAGTGAACAAACAAGAAGTGTGTTTTAAATGTCAGTAGATGTAATGGCGAGGAGCTGTTTATTGCAAAGGGCCTTGAGTACGCAAAGAGAGAACAAGATCCAGAAGAGGGTTGTTCATTGAAGTGAAGAATGGCCATATTTGTGGGGGTGCGTGTAATTATTTCACTTGTTAGAGTCATTATTGACCCTGCCTGCTCCACTGTCAGTGGCTGAGAACCCACCAGTGTAACGTTCCACTTTGGCAATCTAACATGTGTTTCCTTCAAATTGCTCTCTTACCTCTGATCATGATTATGAGACTGGAACTTCAAATAAGCTCAAGCGCCTCCTCCACCTTATACAACCAGGCAACAAGATAGAACAGGCCTGAAAAAAAAACAGGGTGAGAAGATTTCAATTTTAATGAATAAAAGAATCAGGGACAATTTGACTCCATTTACTTATCAATAATACACACTATTATTTTATGCTTTTTTTCAATCTTTCAAATATTGCTTTCCAGAAATTAGTTAATTTTATGTTTTATGTGTATTTACAGTATCTATAATGGAATTGCGAGAAAAATGACCAGAAGTATTTTAATGACACTGTGAGATCTGTATAGTTGATTAGTACTTTTATTTCACAACACTTACAAAATACATGAAATACCCTGTTTAAAATAATATATATATAAAAAATGCTAATAGGTCAGTTTTTGAAACAATTTATTTATCTAGTAAACAATTGAATGAATGAATCCAATTGATAAAACCATAGCAGCACATCTTATTTTCTGTTTCACACACATACACATTCCTATACGGGGTTTGACATAGAAAAAGAGCTCATTTAACCAATACCGACTTGTGCTGCTTCTGCCTAAACAGCCACCGTGCGTTTGTTATTTGAAACTCGGAGCTGAAGACAGAACTGAACTCAATCAAGACCTTCAGGTGCCACAGTTTGGACTCCATAGCTGAGGGTGTGTGTGGACACAGAGGCTGGGAAAGGACTGATGTGTGTGTGTGAGTGAGAGAGAACTCCTACTGTAAGTGGGATTTGAAGAATTGGCACAGTCATCTGAGCAGCGTGCCGCATCTCTCACAAACAAATGAAGGCCCAGAGCCTCAAAGTGAGATTGATATCGCTTTCTGAACTTCATAGGGAATATTCTGAATAAGGAGAAGCCTTCCTCAATCCCAGGGGATCCAAAGCGCGCCTCCTCACTCCTGTTTTTTTCCCCACCTACATTGCAATATTAAAGGGGGAAAAAATGGCCCTTTGCTCGTGTTCATCAATATTCACTCATTCATCGTGTGCCCCGGCAGGTGAAACGTCGACAAGCAGGATGCAATGGATGGGCCTGACTGTCACCTTTGTCTCAAATTGAGTTTGGAATTAAAAGTGAACAATCCACAATTTTTTTGGACTGTAGGCGAAGCCATACATTTCACTTAGCGACTGAAAACCTTTCCATTTGTGTGGCGGGTCTTCGACAGAACTCAGCCATTAAATAGGTCAAGGATGGATATAGCCATGCTCCATCGCTCTGTGAGTCAAACAAAGAAAGCTGGGTGCACCTTTATTATTATACATTGTGTTTCACACAGGAGGAAACGCTTGCAACTAATGCTCAAGCAAATAACGGATAGAAGCTGCAAAACAATCGCAGCAATAAAAGCAGTTTCCCTGAAAGGACAACTGAATAATCTACTACTAATGGTTGTTGTCACAGGATACAGATCCTTGCGTGGGATTCATCCCGACAATATAACGATTATCACCACATGGTGACTTTGACAAATCATGGGCCTGATATGAGGCACTGACCTGATCCTGCATGGGTCAGAAACGAAGCAAAACTTCAGCGAGCCTCTGAACACGTCTCTGTTTGAATCTGTCTCTGGGAAATGTGCTGATATCGGCCAGGATCAATACAACAAGCTGATATGTTATTAATCATTCACAAGTGATGACGACCTGTTTGTCATTTTAATGGTGGATGCACATAGCTGCATATGTGTCCAATCATTGGGTCAGTGATTTCTGCTGTTTCAATACTGAAATGTCATTTTCTGCCACAGTTTTATTCACATCTGTTATAACCTTTATATGTTTGGAACTGAAAAAATGTTTGAGGGAAGAAATTACTATTTTCAAGGATCTACCCCTTTTCTAGTCCTCACATGTGATATATTCTCCTCATCACGCATCTAAATGATGAGAATAAATGTCATTAGTATATGTTTCTACAAACAGTGATTATATTGAAATGAAAAACAATTATGATTCTTTTTTTTTTAAATCTATGCTGCAAGACTCTAATTTACAGCTGAAAGTTAACTTTAAAAACACTTACTTTTGTTCCCACATGACCAAACGCCATCCTGGTTGGTTGGTTGGCTGGTTGGATGAACAATGGTTTCTGAGCCTCACCTCAGACGATAGACTGAATATAATATGACACATATTAGAAATGTTGATGCAATAAATATGAAACATAGAAAAAAGTAATAAAATACACCACTAACAAAAAATAATTTCAGTACTAGCAGCTTATTTCAGAGTGTGTTGCTTCTGCAACTGCGTTTGACTCTTTTTATTTGCCGATATAATCTACAGTACGTGTGCCGACCTTTTTAGCATTGAAATCATGTGCAGCTGAAGCTAATCCCTCTTTTAAATCCCATCCTCCCAGAGCCACTTCATAATGAGCTCCCCCTGAAAGGTAAATCAATTATATAATGACGACAAAAGAACCATTTTGTCATAAAATGCTAATTCGTTTGGGTCCTGACCTCCCTTCTTGGCACCTAGGCTCCCCCAGCTGAGGACTGGGGCAGGTCTGCAGTCCACACTTAACGGCATTGTGGGGTCTTTGTCTTCATTCAGGGGGAGATGAAGTTCTCGCCGCTGCGTTTATCAATCATGGAGGGGCTCCAGCTGTTCACAAGCTTCGGCCTGGCTTCAACAGCCGGCCTAACAAATTGTCAGTGAATAGAACGGAAACAGTCCCCCCCCCCAACCAATGCACACAGACACAGACACATGCATACACAAACAACATTAGCATCAACATACATGCAGAGCTATGTACCAAAACACAGGGCAGTGCACACAATCGCACCGTTCACTTTGGTTTACCGCATATGCACAAACAAAAGCTTCCACCACACACACAGATGCACCAGAACACGCGCCGCCTCCTATTGTTCACGTCTGGTGACAAATGTTTCTCGACAGCCTTTTCACAGACACGACCGACCCTGCCGTCTGCTCAGTGCAATTACAAGATGGATTAACAGCGCTTTCTAACACTGTCGTCATCACCTCACATGCCTTGGAGGAACCTGAGGACGCCGCACTCCTGGATGGGAATCACGTCCAATTACAGCTTAATGAATGAAGTAGAGACGTGCACTGCGGGAGCCATCCGGGCGTACTGAGGCCTCTCTGAAGTCGCCCATCGTGGAGTTTTGAGAGCATTTGCCTTTCTCCATATACTAAGCAAGCAGTGACGACTAAGCATGTGAAAGAGTAACAAGCCCACAAAGTCAGATCCTGCCAGTGAAGACCTATGAGCCTATGTCTGCATGAATGATCTGTAGGCTTTCAAGGAAATGAAAAAGCAACATATGTCAAGAATATAGATAAATGGAGGTACAAATTAGCCATTCTCCAAGGTCACATAGAGATTGCCTTGTTACTCTCTCATGCCACGACGTCAAAGGCATCGCTACTCTCGCTTTTTCTTCATATTCTACACATCAACAAAACAGCAAGAGAATGAAGTGATGGAGAAAACAAAGAAAGAGGAGAACGTAGAAAGAGGGAAGGCGAACCAATAGATTGTCTTGTGGCGAGATCAGTCATAGTCGTCCTGGGCGGATGGGTGGATGGATGGATGTCTGCGATGACGACTGCAGGTTCAGGCTTTGCTTTTGGCGTTTACAAGACAAGCCAATGTGTGTGTGAGCGCTGACACGCACGGGGGGGTTGACCGAAGTCATGAGGGGGTCGAGAACACAACCGATTTGAGATGTCGATTTCAGAAAGCCCATCGTAGCAACAAGTTGTGATTAAACGAGTCGGCCGTTAAGTGAGCAGCGTCTGTACATGTCACTGTTACTGAGGCTACATCATTTCTACAAACATGCTTTTCGTTTTGCACGTTGTTAGGGTTTTTCTAAGCCCTCTTCCGGTTCTTGTTCTCCTTCGTGGGTGCGTATTCAATGAGGAGAATGTGGATTAAGATTTAGAGATTCACATATCAGCGTTGAGAATCAAGCATGTTTCTCGTGGCCGCTCCATGCCTGAATGAAGACTCTTCCTGCTTCGTCATCATTTCAGTCCATCCCCTGAAGGTGGGGCTTCTTCCCGGCCAATCTTAACCCCTGTTGATCAGCGTTATGTGAAGTCACTAATGAGATGTTCAATGGAAATCAGTCATAGCAATACCAAAATAAATGTTGTGTCTTTCTAGTGTTATGTCCGCATGTAATCACGTTGCGGAAGTCCATCTGGTATGGAAATTCCCTCCAGACGTCATGACATTTCGTCTAACTCCATGTTTACTTGTAATTTTCCATCGGTATAATTGTCTTTATTAACGCTGGATATCCATTTCTAGCAACGATGTCGACATGTCTGAACTATAACACAGACACTGAAGCTGTCTTTGATTCTCCCCTTCTCTTATTCTTACAGAAAGGAAGGCCTCAAGCGCTCAGCAGCTGGCCCTGCCACCATGTTTCTTTCCCCCTGTCCGTTAAGGAAGCTCTTGCTGCTCTAAATGATGGCGCATCGTCTCCTTTCAGTTGTAGGGCTGCAGGTCTTTAAGACTTGACCAGAGGCGGCGGCGAGGTGAGCCGGTTGGATGCTCCAGGGAGCCGCAATGCATACAGTTATCTGTATCTTTCAGTGGGAAGCACCGCTGTATTGCGTCTTTCACACTAATGGCAGCCACTATCTCTTTCACGGCGGCGATAATGGAGTTTTATTAACTGATTAGTCTCTATTTTCAGGGTGGAAACAAGAATCAAACTCTCATGCCAGCTAATGAGCCTGTTGTGACTTGAACAGTTCTATTTGCTGGATGATGACTTTTCTGCCAGATAGTCTCTTTGAACGATGATGCAACTGACTGTCAAGTCGACTGTGCTCTGGTAATGAGTCATATGACAACTCCCGGGGTTTCTCCTAACTACCCAGGCAAATGTCAGCAGTCTACCCCCCATTCCCTTTGATGACCTATTAAATATTATGAGGACCCCCCTCCTGTGTGCACTGTAGTTTCACTCATATCAAGATGGTGTTTAATGCCCATGAGACAAACAACAGGCAGATTAAAGCTATTATACCCTGCTTGCACTCCCACATTCACCCTCTACAAAGTGGAGTTGCGATGACTTGTTTAATAGTTTTGTGGCTTAAAATCAGTTTATGCAGTAAAATGCAATGTTGGGTTATAAACGACTTGTGGGAATTTACCGAAGCCCTCCAGTGATGCTTCTGAACGAGAGGAGAATTACTGACCTCTGCAGCAGCGCCGTCTCACAGCGTGTCTCTGCCAGGCGTGGAAGACTCACCTCCATCCGATCCAGCAGTTGTCATTAATAAAGCTCCTGAAACCTAATCAACTTCAAATATAGCTTGTCAGAAAGACATTATATTAAGAAGAATGTCGATTTTATTCCCACTTAAATGACAGGCTTCGGGGTTTTTTTCTGACTTGTGAGTCAAGTGTGAGGAGCTAATTATATGACGATCCAAGCAAAAATAACTTCTCATTTTCAAGAATAATGGGAAAGACATGTTATAGATTAATGGCACTATTTATCTTTTTTACATTTCTGTCTTTCTCCAGTGACGGCAGCACTCCCCTAGGAAAATATTCATAAAATGAAATTGAAGTCGTAACTTAATAGGTTATTAAAATTTTCGAATGCATATCACATCTCCTTTTGCAGTGCTGTAAATTTAAATTGAAGTTTGTGGCGTTCTGAGACACCAGCAGGAGTTTTTTTTATGGTGGCACAAGAGAGGGAGGACATGCATCTCTGTCAGTGGGGTATTTGCTATTCTAATTTTATGGCAGACCAGATTATCAGGCAGAGATGTCAGTGTGCGCAAGGAGACTTGTGACTACGCCTCAGCCATGTGTTTCCATGATTAGACAGAGCCGACGTCCAGCGGTTTGTTCCCACTGTTATTTTATGTATTCGTCTTTTATCTTGATTTAAACTGATACTTTCTACATATTCTTCTCCTGTCAACCCCCCCTCCCACTCTTTCTAGTTCTTTCCCTCTTTTCAGATATTCTATTTTCTGAATCCTCACTCCCTTTTTCTGTTGCTCCTCAAGGGAGGGGGTCTGAGATCTCAACAGAGAGCAGGAGACAAGCTCCATGAATCTCAGGGGTATAAAGCGAGAGAAGGTGGGACACTTATCTTTAGCCTACAATCTATGTATGGACACAGAGCCAAATAAGGTAAGATGTATGGAGGTGAGTGAAAGAGAAAGACGGGTGGGGGGTCCATCATCTCACCTGGAATGGGTGGAGGGGATTTATTTTGCCCTCAAGGTCAGGGGGCAAATTTATTTATTTCCCCTGGAAGTTACAATGAAATTTTACTGAGTACTTTGCTCTGATGATGAGGGAGATCAGTGGCCATAAATTTGTCTTGCCATTTGGTTGCCAGCGATGAAACATTTATTATGCCGCCTTCAAGGACACAGCATGGTATTTGTACGATAGTGCTATTCTATGTAATGATATCCATTTCATTGTGCCATATAACACAAATGAGAAAATTAAGAATAAAATTGCTCGGTGTAGAACAGGCTCTGGCTTTATTCATACCTATATCTAATGGTATCTGTACAGTAAATGCCACATGATATTTGTGATGCCCTTGTCCTGGTTTTAGAGTAGCAGTTAAAGTGTGTATGCTGCTTTTAAAAGTGAACTGTATGAATTCTTAGTATATAGATATTCTTTTTCTAAATGCAAAACTGCAGCAAAATTCCCTTCATGAAAAAGACATTGAGTTCACGTGTTCTTTCTCGCGTTCTTCATTCACAGAGAAAAGAGCTCTTGACTGCTCTTGATTTCCCCCTTTTTTGTGCTGCCTTTCAACAGACACCTCCAGGATCCCTAAGAGGGCATGATGAACTAATGCTCTTTATTGATTGGCCATTAAAAAAAAACCTTTTGTAGCCTTGGGAGTATGTTAATGCCATGAGACCCTCTTTCCGACGGCCCCGTGGTCCCTAGGGCCCTTGCATGTATTCCTCAGTGGGCTATCATAGGGAGTTCATTAATGGCCAATTACTAATATCTGAAGAGGCCCATTGTGTCTTGATGGCGCTGCAACCGGGCATCTGTCTCTCCTGCTTTGCAAACAGTCATCACAACAACATGGGGTCTTTTATCGGAGCAGGATCACGCACCAGAATCCACACGGCACAAGGAATGTGTATGGATGAGATACAACATCTTATTGTTTAGATGCCTGTGGATTAAATGATTTCATTGGACTTCTTATTTCAAATCATGTGTGTAGTTTGTGCAGAGGACACCCCTATTTTTTTTAAATGTTTGATTTCTGTTTAGTGACTATGCATGGTGAAAAATAACATATTGGACCACTCACATGACACTGACCCGTTTATGCGATGAGACTTGATAGGCTGGTGTTCCCCAAGTGTGTCGAGCCCCGTGAATGAGGGAAGCATCCTTCTACTGCTGGGCTGATTTTTGTGGCTAATAAAAGGAATAAATCAGACAACAGGGCTGAATATTTCATTTGTTATCCATATTCCTTTTGGGAAAATGATACAGAAATGTAAAAATAGCAATTTCCCACCAATCCCTGCTGGGATTGTTCCAGCGCAGAAGGGCCGTTTTCACGTCTGAAGATAAAGTGCATCTTTACCAGCCTATTCTCTCTGGAATGAGTCTAACAGACAGCTTATACATTACCTGTTCTAGCGCAGCATACTTTGGTATGAAGATGCTTTTATATTATGCTCTCATTTCCAAGAATGTTTCTCTTCTCACTTCCTGTCTGTCAACATGTCTTTCTTTTCCCATGTCTATCCCTCCTTCTTTTCAAGATCCATATCCCTCCAGAAAACAGTATTCAATCTCTGGGACTTCAGGGTGGGCAGGATAACTTGCGATGACATCATAATGACCTTCACTTTTTGCCTCTTCTGTTGATAGACAGAGGGAGATATATCTCCCTTTGCTGAGAGAGGTTTAGCTTACCTGAATGGAAGGGGCCTGCGAGGCGATAACCGTCGAGCATTGGGAGCGGCCGGCTACTTTACTAATAGCAGAACATCGGCATTTATGAATGATTCTGAAGCTAATAAGAAGCCAAATATTTAAAATATTAAATAAAAGGCAATGCTAAAAGCCGTCACATGTCAAAATAAATTCAAGCCCAATCAGTCATAGCCACTGGTTTATCTCACTAACATTCACTAATAAAAAAAAATGTTTTTAATCTTATTCAAATTCCGTATTTGGATTTAAAAAGTAGTAAATGTAACATTTCTTACATTTTATATGAAAAATTGGACCTTTGCAATTTCAGGTTCAATGATCCTTTGCCATAATGAATGCAAGGCTATGAGCAGATGGTAGCAATCCTAAATGTACACTATTTGTGCAGGTCTCTGAGGCCAAAACAGCCTTTTTGGTGGGCTTTTCATGCCAACTCAGCACTCTGTCCCCCTGTGCCACATCCCATCTGTCAATGGACCTTTTAGTACCGCCAAGCACGAGGGTGGCAGGGGCTGAAAGCAGGGCAATTGGGATCAGTCGGTGTCCCTCTGCCATTATCAGTTTTACCCTGACAACACATCTACTTTTCACTTTCACCCTAGATATTGGGGAGGCAGAGGGGGCCTTCTCAGAGGCAATGGCATGAGCAGGAGATGATGGACATGAAAATGAGCTTCTTTCTCCGCCTGCACTGAGTAGTTGGAGGTAAATGTGGTGTCATTTCTTGTCAGAGCTTCACCCACGGCCAAGAGAATATTCATCCAGCCACTTCTCCGCATGAGATTCTACTTGCACTAGTAAGAAAATGCAGGAAAGTGATGCTTGTTATTCCGCACTTTAGAGGCGGTTGTCATAAATAAAAAAGAAAACTGCAATATATTTGAAACTACAACAAGAAAACTTTGATGATTGGATAAGAACCAGTTTAATTAATTAGCTGTAAACAGTTTGAATCAGATTTACGGTTTGGAGTTGCTGTAAAGTAAACTTTACACCTTCAATAGCATATTTCATTCAACAAACCGAGAGAGAGCCGATAAGAAACGTAAATGTAGCATTGCTAACATAGAACTGAAAAGGAAATGTTTGCTCACTAAAAACGTTAATGCTGGGAGTTGCGACTGCGCTGAATGAAAGGCCAGAGGAGTGGGCGAGGGTCCGCTCCTCTAATCATTGATGACCGTCAGCCGGTGCAGGCCTCTCGTGATGTGTGGGCCCTCCGAGCTGCGGTAGCCCGACCACACCGCACCCTGGGGTGCAACAAATATCAGCATTGTAATTTCACGCCTGTGATTATTATCGTGAGCTCTATTTCTGACTGGGAATCCTCCACCCATCCTCTTTAGTCCTCCCAGCTGAGATACTGTTTAACAGCCTCTGTCCTGGACCTGTAATCTCGAACACACACACACACACACACACACACACACACACACACAGAGAAACATACAGAATGTTTTAATGCCTGCCCTCCATGGGCCCGTTTAAGGATTTCTCATTTCTTCTTCTCCCATCTTCTGTTAATTCACCACCATCTGCCTCAGCATCTGTTTGAGGAGTCAGAAAAAAGTGTCTGCCATTCCGGGGAAACTCTATGCTTCTTCCCTCTCTTATTTCCCCCCTCTGCTTTCTCCATTCCTCACTCTCTTGCCCATTTAAATGCCAGTGGCAGCATCCTCTTCGGTCTTTGTCTGGCCTTCTGCTCCGCCCCCTCTTTTAACTGTCCCCGATTTAGCATAATCTCCAAAAACCTTGAGCCCCCCCCCCCCCCCCCCCCCTGCTTTCTATCTCTGCACAGACACTCTCCATCTCCATCTCATCATGTGCAGGGAAATGACAAAGAAGGCAGTCACTTCCGTTTCACATAAGCTTCTTATTGATCGCTGCAACAAACAAGAACCAAATATTTGACAAATAATCACCCTCTCGCCACTTGAAATAAACAAACGCAACACAGTTTTCCTTGGATATGAGCGGGATTAAAGCAAGATGCTACCTGCTCTGTGCCTACAGATCCACAACATTAATCTGTCCATCCCCGCTCCACATTTAACAGCTTCCAGAACACTTTTCCTCCCAGTTCTTTCTTTCCGCCTCCTTCCTCCTCTCCTTTGAGGATTTAGGCAACAATAGGACCATCCACTCCACAGCCGGCCTGAGCCGCGGGGTCCGACCCCGCAAAAAGAGATTACAAGCATTCTTCAGTCAGGTTCTGTGTTGTCGTGGAGATGCGGGATGCGGGATGCGAGGAGGAAGCTTTTCTGATCTTCCTGCGCCGATGATTAGGTTTTCTTTTTCTTTGATGTATCAGAGGCATTTTTGATAATTTTTGAAAAGAAAATGTCTTAAAATGTGTCCACATTTAGTAAGATTTTAAATTAAAAAAAAGAAAGCAATTCTCCCATTTTAGTGCTTTTTCCCTCATTTTTTCTTTACCAATGGATGTGAATACATGTATGCAGTGATGAGGGAGGTTTATATTTAATCAGTGAAAAGCACATTTTGATTACATCTTTAAATGACGACTACAATGAGCAAAACCACGAGAACCTTTGTGTTTATCGCACCCAGCCTGACTTCTCCCTGTTGGTCTGAGGCCCCCGACTCTATCAGGCTCTTCCTGTTGTGTTCACATCTTGCAAATGATGTGTCCTCTCAGACCCCGTGGGACCTGCAGTGTTTATTTAGCAGCTCACAAAGATTAACACTTGCATTTGAGGCCTTGCCACAGGCGAGAGGCATTAGAGTCATCTAATTAAATATTGGGCTGGATGTCCTCTCCTCCCCGCCTCCCCTCAGGCGGACATGGATTGGACATCTTTGTGCAATATGCTAAAACATACGAGACAATGCTCGACCCTGAATAGCCACGTGATCTTTGACACTGCAGCCACTTCAGATAATTGTGATTATAACACTATTATATTATCTGGTAATTTTGTCTGTGGGCTGCGATGTCCTTTTCCCTTCCTTCTTCACTCTCTTTCATTTCCACATTCTCTGTGGGGAGCTCTTGTCTGATAAGTTGTCACATTAAGTGCTAACTTTTGGGTGATTTCTGGGCTTTTCCTTCAATCTCTTTATGACCAGACCCTCTAATAGCTGTCCTGCGGCAGCGCCCGAGGCAATCATGTTAGAAATAAACAGGCTGACACAGTCATTTACTCAAATCGGTCCTACACTATTCACAACCCTCCCCTGGTGATGATACTTCGAACAACAATTATTTCAAATGTCAAAGAGTCAAGCCTTCAGGGCGTAGATGAATGAACATTAAAAATCTATTACCAAAACACTTGAAAATATATATGTAAGCCGCCTTATTTTCCTGAAAAAGAGCTCCTGCGCAGACAAACTTGAACAAACTTAGAGAGATATTATGTTCTTTATTATGTCTATATTATGTATTCTAACAGTTCTATTCATGCAGCGAGGACTGGCGCTATATAAAGCTCCGAGAATATGGAGCTTCTCCACAGAGGTTTGGGTTTATGGTCATCTGCTTGTTTCCTTTTGGTTTGTGAGATTCCATCCATGCCTGCTTCTGATTTGCTGTCATGCTGAGCTGTTCTACATGACCCCTCATAACCTCGTCTCATTCCTCCAAGGAACTCGCAGGAACCTGCCTATGAGATGAAGATATTTCTACCTCTGCCAAGTGAAACCTCTGTGTGAAAATGTTTTTTTTTTTTGCTTGTTCTCTGATTATTACATGTAATGTTGAATAAGAAGAGAAGTTATGAAATTCATGACGGGACAGGGGAAGAAAGATTTCGTGTTTCTGATGAAAGTTGTCTGCTGAGTGGCTATGATCAACCACTTCCTGTTTGCCTATAGGAATTGTCCAGTTAAGATATATATGCTTAATATTAAAGTAATGCCTATATTGTATCAATCTATTCCATGCGATTGCCCATAATGGCTCAAAGTACATCACAAGATAATGGCGTCCATCGCCGCCCTTATATCACATGCGCTTGTTACCTTTGACCCAGCAGCAATAAATCCAATCTGGTTTCCTGGATGTGGACCGTTGACCACCGCAAACTGGTCAAGGAGAATGGCTAAAGTTCATTTCACATCAACGCCCATCATGATTACAGAGAGATTAAATGTCCTATCTTCTAACTATACAGTCTCTCTTATCCCTTAATGATTTAATATGTATTTCGTAGTACAGTACTTGTAATTTCAAAGCTGAATCAATGTGCAACGTGAAGATCGTTACCTGGTTTCTGCCTCTCAACATGGACCAAAACCTTGAGACATTTAACCCCAGAAGGAAACATGTCTTCTCTCTGGACGCCCATTTCTTTTGGCGAGAGTCTTGCAGGTTGTGATTCAGCAGCATCAGTGTGTCCCACACACAGCTGTTGATTGACAGGTTGCTGCGTTAGAGACTTGCTAATGAAAAGTAGCCATGCCCTAAAGCATACCCTGCTTTATTGTCTATTGTGCTCTAAATGGGACTATAATTTACTTCAAACTAGCAATTGCGACCATAAACTCATAAGAAGATGTTTACTGAGATAATAAATCAAGTACAAAGTGAGGTAATTTTCTCATAAACCTATATACTATCAGATTTCTTTGTTCAATCAAAGATCCTCCTGCAGGCTATTAGAACAAATGTAGGCAATTCCACATTGGCTTTACTTTGCAGACCTGGAGACACATTCACCATATATAGCCTATATGTAAAATAATGAAAGATTTTACATTAATTTATGTTCACCAGATTGATCAGACGGCCGTGTTAGAAATCTCTGAATTCTGTGGCTACAGATGTTGGCAAAAGTTGAATTTGGGGGACTATATAATTGTAACTATTCTCTCTGTGTCAGCATATAGTTGTATTCAGGTTTGGTGTTTGTTATCAGCTATTAGATGTGATTTTTGAAATAGGTTTTTGGTTGTGTGACAAGGTTCATTTACGATGTACACTGGTGGGGAGTAAAGTAACTAACAGTGAATTACTGCCCATCGTAACCTTAACTGGCCACAAATAATCATCATCTGGCACCTATAACTGCAATGAGGCTATGAGGCAGCTGACTCGATGATGAGCTAATTACCACAGCCAATCACGGTCCAGCCAGACCTCTCCGAGCAAGACAGGAAATATTGATCATATTGGCATGAACAAAGCAAATGCATGCCAACCTATCTCCATCAATAACATATCCTTCTGGGATCGGTTGATGGTGTTTTACGCATCAAATCAAATGATTTTTGCTTTTTACTTACAGGTTTTGAGAAATGGTCTGAATGCAGACCATCTAAACTGCACATCAGCACAAAAAAATCACAGGTTTAAAGAAGATTATAATTAATTGAGAAATGTGCAAAAGTAGCAAAAACATTCATCGATACTGATTGTAAGTTGTGATAACACATTTTTAGCAGGATGCATTAAGTCATTTTATGTAGCTTTAAATGCATCAAGTGAGACAAGCTACCTCAGATTTGGGTAATTTTGTCACTCACGTAGACATTTTTTGACCCAAATTCAAACAGTAAATAGCTGAATGATCCTATTTTTTACAGTCACATTTGACCTTTACTAGTAGGCACAGCTGATTTTGATCGGCGGACAACGTGACTGGAGCTCCTGGTGCAGCCTCCTGGTGTTTCACGGGGCAGAATGGAGTTTTAACGGGGACTGAAGTGACTTCTGACCGTGTCAATTTGTGTTGTTTCACTGTATTAACTTTAAATCCTAGTTCGGTTTCATATTAAAGATGTTTTTTGTAAATATGCATATATTTCTTTTTACTGCTCAGAACATGAGTTTCCCCAGATGAACTCAACTTCTTTTCCTGACTGTGAATAGCAAAGATTTTTTCAGCTGATCATGACCACACTCATGGGGCGGGGGAGGGGGGGGGACTCGTAAGGGAGCAGACGGTTGAAAACCAGCCCAGCGTGTAAAGAAAAGAATTAAGGAGTTTTAAAGGCTTTTAATGAATTACCTGAGCTAGTGTATCAATATAGATTAAATACAATGCTATTTGTAATGTTTTCGACGGCCCTATTAATACGTTAATAGCAGCAGATGCAAGACATCAATCTTCCTTGTTCCTCAACACCACGTTTGATAGTAAAACTTGAAGCCGCACTCTTGTGCGAGGCTCAGTTTGCATATTCATGCCTCTTACAATCATATCTGTCACAGCGC
Organism: Brachionichthys hirsutus; assembly: GCF_040956055.1. Lineage (NCBI taxonomy): Eukaryota > Metazoa > Chordata > Actinopteri > Lophiiformes > Brachionichthyidae > Brachionichthys > Brachionichthys hirsutus. Next base: position 8,860,220 of record NC_090903.1, on the reverse strand, counting down.
TCGTGTTAGGCCTCCAGTGCCTTCTGTAATAGCAGGCAATGAGTGAGTCGCTGTCCTGCATTAGCTTGTTACGGTACAGGGAGTTAAAGAGCTCAATTTCATCTCTGCCCCACGTCATCCTGATGGGATCGGCTCTGATGGGCTTGTGTTTTAGAGGGCTGGTTGTTAGCTTCATAAAGGATGATACGAGTGTGTCATGACTTCTTGCAGCAGTAAAACATGCTTTCTGGAGCCTGGGGAGATTACTGAGCTCAGACCTATTACAACACAATCGCTCTATTTTAGACTCTAAACATTGTGACTCAGACATTTTAGTTGCAAAAGCATCTTTAATTCTGGCAGAGAGCCCGCAGTGCGACGTGTGAGGCAATTCGTTCATGGAAACAGCTGGTTAGAGCTGTCCAGCTCTGAACTAGCAGGATGATGGGGGCCAAAATGATACGTGAATATTGTAAATGGAGATTCAATTAACAGAATAGTTGCCTGATATAATAAAACAAGGGTTAGAGAAAACTCCTTTCCCATGCATGCTCAATATACGGAAGACAGAAGTATTTAGTGCTTACAAATATATAGTTTAATTTTGTGATGAAACAAAAACATTTCCTTACAATAGAACCACATGGTGGATGAATGGTAATTGGACAGCACTTATACAGTATAGCGCTTTACAATTTGGCCTCACATTCACCCATTCACACTCCAGTGGGCGACTGCTGCCATGCAAGCCGTTGCCAGACCCGCTGGGAGCAAGTTGAGGTTCAGTGTCTCGCCCAACGACACTTCAACATGTGGACAATCAGAGCCGGGATTCGAACAGTTGACCTACTGGTCACTGGACGGCCCTCTCTGCCAACTTTTTTTAGGACTTTTCTTAAAACTCTCGTGTTCCTCCTCAGTTCCACTGAATATGTTCAGATGTCTGTAATTACAAAGCTCCTGGTGTAAACGCAGTATTCAACAGTTCTCCTGACAGTGATGTATTCTACATGGATTATCCTCACTGATTTTGACTTGCTAATAAATCAATATTATTTATGATGATAAAAGAGGGGGGGGGGGGGGGTTATTAACAGATTGAACTGATAAACAGACTGCCTCAGCAACAATGCGGCAGTCTGTCGTGGAAACTTTTGAAATATCTACTATCAGATGTGTTGCATAGAAGCGGCCCGCGGCTTTCTCGAGCAGCTCCTGTGAATTTAACTTTGTCACGTAAACTTTTGCAGTGTGCCAAACTCCTTTCTCGGAACTATGGGATAATTGTAACTGGCAATCGAAATACATAAATGCAAAAAATGTATTGGTTTGTTATGTGATTGAAAACCAGCTATTTTTAAGTTCATTATTGTCAGTGACAGTGTTTATTAATGAACAAACCGACCCCTCCTTTAATATTGACAACACAATGTAACAGAGGGACAAATGTAATGATGAAAAATACAGTTAATTTGAGTTATTAGTCATTCTGTATTTTAAATAAGCTGTGTTTATTAACTGTTTATGTGCTGTACAGATGATTTTATCTGTTAAAACTGTCCTTAAATTTCATAAAGATATGTTTAGCTTGAATAATCTCTCTCAACCTCAGAGTTTTGAAATGCGTGACTCACATTCCTGGATAGAGATATTTTGTCTGTACTTAGGTAATATATTCCCTATTATTTAGTGTTTGTCAATATCAAAAATAAACATTAAGTAATTCATACCTGACATTCCCATACAATTATTATATTTTTGTTGATAGATCAGTCAATCACTCATTCATTATCTGCTACATTGCTTTTAAATGTTGACACATTTATTGATGACAATACATCTGCTTGAAACTATATCAATGTTACAAACTATGATTTGTTTTTATTGTAAATTTATGGAGATTTGTTTTCTCAATTTTCTTTCTTTGATCTTAGAAGTTTCTGGTTTCCCGTTGACTTTCCTCTAAAACTCTGAATATTCTTCAGAAGGCCGGCGCTCTTAAATTATTCAAGCAATCCACAAATTTATGTTGCTCTCCCTGAAATAAATAAATATGCACACCCACTTCCCAAGGATTTGGGACTTGGCCCTGCCCATTGCATTCCTCCTGCACTTTGTCTTTATTCATTTGCATTTTTATGCAAAGTTATTCGCAAGAGGCTTTTATTACTGCCACAAGTAAATTAGCAAAAACATTAATCGTGGTGTAACACGGTGTGAATCCGTGACACACCTATCCTGATCTCTGGGGGCCTCACTTATAATCACACCGGGCAGGACAGGAACATGAACCTGATAAATGTCCAGACCTGCCCTCTTCAGGAAGATGGATACAATTCAGTCCCAAGGTTGCAGAATATTTCTCAAAACCTATAGCAATATATTATTTCAGAATGACTACAGCGTTTCTTTTTATTTTATTTTATTAAGCAAATCTTAAAAGCTGAATTATTCCTGATCAAATAGTAAATGCACAAATAGCAAATAATTGTTATCATGCAAAATTTCTGTTGATGGTTTAAATTTGAATATTACCACTCAACCAAAGTATCAATTATTTACCAAAATGAACGAAAGAGGAGCTGCATTTCCAAACATCATGAGAAAAATTGTCGGAATTAGCAAGCCATCAAGGAAATAGGCAAATAAACAGGGGGGCATAATGTAATAGTTGGTGATGTTCCTGAGGTTGATGTTCCACCTACCTTTTCTGTTTTTGTGAAATGAACATTAATCTGACGCACCAGTGGAGCTCTGTCTAATGTGAAAATGTAGTCCCCCCCCTCCTACAGGAAACAAGCTTCTATCACACTAATGATAATAAATGGCAACTAATGGGATGACCAAACATAACAAATGGAAAGTTTTAAAGCTACGGGGCCACATTAAATCTGCAGTGACATCCTCGTGTCAGAGCTCTGGCTGTGCAAAAGAAAAATTAATCACAGTAAAGTTGCACACTTCATAATAATATATACAACACATGCATCCTACATGGTATATTTTATTTGCTCTGAATGTGTGATACGTCGCTGTGTGAAAATATACTGAGATGATAGTGTACTCTAACATTGTCCACTTCAGATTGTCCGAATTTTAAATGGAAGCACAGAAGGAGTTTGTCCTCAGATCAGTTTATAAGAAAGAAAATAGGTGCACTCAAAAGTAGGCCCTAGTGCCGGCCCTTATAAGCTCTTTTCTGTATTGGTTATGATGGACCTAAAGTGCATGGCAGGGTGAAGTTTCATAAAAGTGAAGGTCTTTGTGTGTTCGCCATTGAGTGGGACTGCATTTGTCTTAATGATTGTGCTCCTTGAGCTGATTTTGTTTCCAAATGATCAATATCAAAGTCGTCAGTGGCAGCAAAGCCCACGAAAGTGGGAAGCAGATGCAGAGGCAGTCTTTGTCTGCGTCGGCCTTCTCAATGTAACAATGCTTTTAGAGTTTGGCCCTGAGCGTCCAAACACGCTCTCAATCACTCCTGAAAACCCAGTAGGCCACACTTCGCTGCTATCGCAACTTAGATACAGTCTCAATTTGTATGTTGTCCCTCAACAGACGTGGGAAAAATAAATGGATTGATCTCCCGTCCCAGTCCAGCAGTTCCTGCACATCTGTCTCAGATAGGATTTATAAAAAAAAAGTGTCACGGCTGACAAATAAACAGGCATGTTCACAACTTCTGGATTATGTTGTTATCGTACCTGTAGGGTATTTTCAACCTCCATTCAGCTAACATGCCATGAAAACACAACTTCACCACAGAATTGTCCTTGCTACTGTTTGACTAATAATACTAATATGTTCCATTTTTTGGAAACAGGTAAAGTAAAAGTAAAAGTTCTATAAATCATCTTTTATTTTAATAATAAATATCTGTCATCAGGACCAGACAAACAAATAAAATAAACAGCTACTAGAAAGAAAAACTAAAATTAAATGAAAAAACAAAATAACATACACAACTGTGTTTTATTATATTAATCAGATTTGCTCACATCGTATTCCGATGAAGCAAGGAGATGGTGTCAGCGGCGTGCAGCCCTGTTTGGCCCCTCAGTGACCAGCGAGGAGGTGATAAATGACTACCACACTCATCGCTGTCAGCATTGGTTGGGGAGTGTGTGTGTGTGTGGGGAGGGGGGGCCTCCTACCGTGAGCTGCATCATCCTAACAACATTATTCTTTTCATGTGGCTTGTCGATAGGAGCTCGGTGTGATTGGCATGGGGATCCGCTCAGGTTAATTGGAAGCCTGAACTGTGTAACGGCACGGGAAGCTGAGCAGACATTGTCCCACTTGTAATAACACAGGAGGCCTATATGTCTGCGTATCGATTACATCTTAGGTTCATGGCACCCGCATGGGAATGAAATATCAGAGGATGGGTTATGGATGTTTCCATCAATGCCACTGAAGGAGCGGAGATTGGCTCAAAAAGGAACAAAAACTCCCTCGATGACAAAGTTTAAAAGAGGACGCTACAGTAGCTCATTTAGAGCTTTCACCTAAAGCTGCTGTAGTATTGTTCTAGAAGTTCCAAGCTAATAGAATAGATGTGGTTTACAGGCAGGGATTTATGCACATGTTTGTCAAGAGACAGGTGTCTTTGCCTTGATGTTTGAACTCCGAGGGCACAGAAACACTCTCAGTTTGAACCCCCCTACTATATAGTTTCCTTTTGATCAAGGGCCCATAGCTTGCATTAGATGAGGGACACATGATACCCCATATAGAAGGTAACCCAACACACAGCTCCCCACTTGGAAGTATGGCAATCCTATGGACCAGGCCACCCTGGTCAGCGGCGATATTAAGACAGGGTGAGTGACAGGGCTAATATACCGGAGAGGAGAGTGAAGGCTTGTTATAATTTATTTTTTTATTTTTTTCCTCGATTCTAAAAGCTTTTTAGAATTGCTTGAGTGTTAAATTAGTAAAGTGTCTTTCAGAGAGAAGGGATTGATCACCCGCCCTCACATTGCCGCGTTACTCCTTTATGAAACAACCTGCCAACTTTGTGAGGAGTTCATCTCTTACCCAGTCGCATTCTTATTAACGCCTCGATCATTCCGGGCGACACCTTGATGCATTGTTTAGAGCCCAAGGACAGGGGTTTGACGCCATAACTCAGAATACCTTCTGATTAATTTAGAAATTAATTACAAACGCAAAGTGACATTTTACAAGAACTGTTGAGTATGGCATGAATTATTGCCGCTGTAAATTGCAAGCAACGGAGTGCAAAGCCTTGACTTGAGCTGTTTGTGATTAATAAAAGAAGCCCTCAGTTTTAAAGTCATTCACGAATGAACGACACAAAGGGATGAAACAAACTCTTCCTCCCTCTGAAGGACAGGCTATTTTTAGGGTGGATGTACATTTATTTTTACACGCGTTAGAGTAAGTGGAGTCCTTCATTGGATTTGTTGCTGTCAGACAGTTCGGTGAAGATTACAACTTTGATGAAGATGGCGCTCACACCTAGCAAAAATCACTGTCTTTTAATTTGACAAAGTTTTCTTTTCTTTTGCTGATCACATTGTGTCAAAGATAAAATGCCAGCATTAGCAACTGCACAGGCAGGCAATGACTTGGACACCCTCACTCTGTTCTGTGGTGCACAAACAGGAGGTCCAGCTCTGTCTCCTGTGGAGTGGAGGATCTGGATTCTACATGAATGACTGAGACACAGCATCTTCCATCCTGCTTCGCAGTGCCCCCCCCCCCCCCCCCCCCAATCACGTGGCTCTCAGCGCAGAGGTCCAGATTGTGCCACTGGGCTGGTACCGGACTGGAGGTGGGTGATGGAGCCCCAATCCATCTCCCAAAGGAGCCCGGTGACAAGAGCATCGGTTGCCCACTTCTCGGCTCTGAACACACTCAGGAAGATGGATTGGTTGGCCAACTCTCCAAAGGAGGCAAAGCATGCCGTTAAGGGCCCGTGCACCACTTGGCTGCTCATATGCAAAGTTTGATGAAAGAGGTTTTTCTGGGCGCACTGAATTAGGGCTCCGCTGTGAAATTAGATTCCTGGTGAAAACCTTGCAAGGTTTAGAAGTAGCATTGTTTCTTCACTGCCACCATCGCGCCCAATGATAATTACAGAGTGACATTATGACGGAAATGACAACTGAGAAATATTAATGGCACAATAGCTGATAAACCTGGAGAAAGACGTAAAATAAAGCAACTTATGTCATATGCACCACGGAGAAAGGGAAAGAGCTGACATGAAGGTGCTAACGTACCAAAGGTTTGGCTTTTGAGTCCCGACTAATCAAGGAGTTACCAACAAATTTCGACCATTGTTGAACTGCGTTGCACATGCTGCAGGCTGCACAATGTGTGAGGTGAGTATAGGAAAGAAGGAGAGCACATGAAATATTCCCCTCTGATTAAATAAATCTCGTGGAAAAATTGTCTCATCTTCGGAAACAATCCAAATTACCAGGCACTTTAACCTGATACACTAAGGATACCGCCTCCTCCTCCTCCTCTCTGTGACCCAAACTCAAATCGGCAGCATGAACACTGACAAATTTGACAAAGGGAATTTGCTCAAAAAAACACAGCCTCTATTTGGTCACCCAAGCGGCAAATATGTCGGATGATATGGTTTATTAGGCAATCCATTTCTTCACAATAGTGGGGCCATCTGCAAAGGTTAGCATGCATAAGGTTCGTACGGCAAATTCTATCTAATATGCTTTCGAAGGGCCGCTGCGGAAAACACAGTGGCACATTTTTCATGTACGTACGATTTGGAATGCAAATAGAATAGCTGATGAAAGAGGTGACCTTCTAAGTGCAGAGCAGTGGGGGCTTTGTGGAATATGCAGAGGCAGAATAGAATAGAGAAGAATGAGTTACTGCCACTGCCAACTCAGCTGCATTGTAATATACGACTGTGGCTCAGATACAAGTGAACCTGGCCTCAAGAACATCTAGGTTAATCTCTGAGGATGGCACATCATGCACTGTGCAAAAATATATATATAAAAAAATAGCTGGCTCTCAGAATTATATGCCTTTATCCACTGAATAATACTTCCAATACCAAGTACAAAGGTTCCCACACACACAGAATTTACTATCAAGATCAAAACATGCAGACCACAGACTTGTCCCTAATGGTTTGGTTTTACTTTTGAGATTTTGGATTAATGCTTCGTAGAGCATTTTACTTTATAGGAGCATGTACGGGATGCTAAATCAATCCAGCCGATGCCCCAGCATTTGAAAATCAAAAAACAACTAAATTTGAAACAGGATATTCCATGAGACAAAGGTGGGACTGTGTCAATCGTGCTTTCTATCGACTACTTTGTCACATGTAGTGCAAAACTTGAACACATAGACAAATGGGTGAGGTGCACCATGGCCAGTCAGCCGTGCATGTCTCATTTGTAGCCAGCTTTGGCAGAGTAGTCATCTTCATTCCCTTTGTCCTTACTGCAGTAGGCAATCTATCAGCCTTGAGACATGCTGGAGAGTCCGGCTGGTCTACTCGCTCTCCCATTTGAATTGAGAGCACAGTTTCTGCTTTACCCGGGGTCCCAGTTAGACTGAGCTGCAATTGAGAGTGAGTGAGCTGTCCTTGATTCATATTACTGTCCCAATATGATTGAGCTTCTTTGGTATCGCCTTAGAATGGAGCAAAAATTGAGCGCTTTTCTTCGCAGGGTTGAAATGCATGTATGCATTTTCTCAGAGTTTTTCACGGGACACGCTTGAGGTGCTTTCTTTATCATGCACTCATTGAGAAGAAAGCAGTGGTGCAGGTAGGGCTCTGTTGGAAGTAAGAACAAACCACTTTGCTGTTTGTCAAAATGTAAAAAAAAAAAGAAAAGCAATCGTAGCTGACGGACTCCAGCTTTATTTAAAGGACGAAGATTTATTTAAATCTAGATTGGCCTCAGTGTTGCTGCAGAATTACTGACAGGTTTTTCCCATGTTGTCCACGGTGACTGAAGAAAGTGTCTATTTCAGCCGACCTCATGCCATGTAAGCCAAGAGAGAAGCATGTTTCTGACGACGACTAAATCAATGAAGATTGGCCACAGAGCTGTATCAATCATGAGCAAATATTGACAGGAAACAGTAAGGGTTCATAGTTATGTCTTCTAACACTGGCTGCTCTGCTTCCAAACACTGCAGCACACACACACAAAGCACGATGCCCCTGCAGTTAACAGATATCTTCATAAACACACACATGCTGTGAACACACAGATGCCCAGAAAACAACCTTCCAAACCGATTGTGCTTAGTCAGCTTCTCATGGTACATCCAAGCTCCATTTGCTTTTTTTTTTTTTCTTCATGTGCTTTTGCCACTTGATGATTGGTTAATCATACTTATTTACTTATGGGTGGTGGGATAGGCCAGTCCCCCTGCCACACTGCACTAACACAGCCTGTAAGCATCTTACTGTTTCCCCTTGCAGTGCACAGAATCCTGCTTCCTTCTGCACCTGTCCCTGGGAACCAACTGGGTAAATGATGAAACGCAAATAGTGTTTGCTGTGAGAGAAAAAGCAAAGTCTGTCAGGACTGTGAAGACAGCGGAGGGAGTCATTATTATGTTCAGGGAGTGAGAGTGAAAGAGAGGACCGAGGGATGTGTAGAGGCCAGGGTGTGTGTGTGTGTTTGTGTTTGTGTGTGTGGAGTGCGTGCTAATGACAGGTGTGTCTGTAAATTCTTCATCCTGCATAGACTGCTGGGGAAACGGCTTGGCAGTGCACTCAACCATGACTTTACAACTAATCCTGTTTGTAAGTTATTATTTATCTTCCGCAAAGTTTGTCAAACTCAGGCTGTGAATTCACCCCCAGAGTTCCCTCTCATGGCTCGCTCCTGCACATGCTCCCCACATAATTTATGACTGCCTCTGGTCCTGATGACAGATTATTAAAAGTAGAATTAGTTTTTTGCTGGGGATTTTTCCTGTGGGAATTGGGACGGCAGGGCTCTCAAAGGAAGGTCTCTGACGAGGTCTCCATTACTAATAGAGGCAGACCCCCCCCCCCCCCCCTTCTCTGTGTGATGGTGGAGTGAGAAGACTAATGATTTGAATTTACTGTGGCAGCCGTCACGTGGTCTGGAAGCCAGTATCAGAGGAGAGGAGAGGTTAAGTTCTTCCCTGTGGAGAGGTTTATTGGATTGTTTAGCAGCAGAAGGATAATGTTTTTGTCATAGACTGCTGGTGCTTCTGCTGCTAGGCTATAGGGAGGCTGAGAGAGAGATGAGAGAGAGAGGGAGAGAAAGCTAAGACAAAAAGTGTGCGGCAGTATCAAAGGAGAGAAAAGGACATACGTAATTTCAACAGACGGAGCGACAGAACAATGTAGCAGAATTTCAGACATTCGCTTTGCAAACTGAAAAAAACAAACTGCTACAAACTCCACTACTTTTTCTTCCTCTGAACTTGGTGCCAACTCTCTGATCCTCCCATCTCAGCAACTCTTGTGCACCAACCCCAACTCTTTTCCTCCTTCTGTGCTGACACACTAAAAGGACAGGCGTTCCCTCTCCCCCTGCTCACCTGATGGCCGTTTGGAGCCTGTTCCCCCAGCGTGTGTCTGCAGCCTGGGAAGCAGAGGGGAGTCTCAGCACAGCTGAGAGGCTCGGCTTAATCTTATGCATCATTAAGCACTCAGCGGCACGCCGCAGCTCCTCATATACATCATCCACGCTTAATAAACATAATGATGACATAAGATGTAATTCCAGATGAATTTTCATTTTATAGGGAAATGGAGAATTCCTGGAAAAAGGAGGGGGGGGGGAGAAGAGGGAAAGAAAAAAGTAAATTATCTGGGAAGTACCGAATAAATGATGTTTATTCTAACACAAGATGGATTGTGGGGTTGTGGGGTTGTGGGGCAGTTGAGGAGTGAGAGGAGTACTGGAGGGAGGGAGGGTGATAAAGGTGACGGGGCAGAGGGCTGCAGTGATGGTGGCCTGAGATTGGAGGAGTGGCAGAGGGGAAAAGAGGCTTGAATGGGGAGGGGGTGGAGAGAGAGAGAAAAATGTTGGCCATTCCAAGTGTTTTAATCGCAGGGCTTGATGGACACCCTTAGAGGACCTTAGGTGCCGTCATCCATCATAGGCAGGCTAGAATGATGGAGAGAGGGTTAGAATTGTGAAGGCACTTTTTGATTGTATGGAGAAATGGGATTCTGAGGAAAGTGTGAACGAAAGACAGATATACACCGAAAAGGTCGGCGATGGCAAGACGATACGAGATTGGTGCATGTTGGGAATAGCAGGAATCGTTGTTTGTCGGTGGATTCCCGAAATCAACACTGAAAACTTAGATTTTCACAGACTGAGCGTGAATATGTGTGTGTGTGTGTGTAAATGTGTCTGGTTTTGCTATGTCTTTATGCTGTTATGCTTCTAATACACACACACACACACACACCCCACACCTCTGGTGTACTTTTTGTGAACTCAGCCCTCACACAGACTTCTCCTCCTGCAGACATCTCATCCCTGACACCCATCCAACACTCTAACCAGCCAGCTATAGGATGAAAAAGGTGGGAGGAGAAGACAAAGTGAGATGTGGAAATGATCATGTCTCTTACATTCCAAAGCATATTCTATAGCATATAACCCTCCTCCATCTTATCAGGGGAGATAACACCTATGAAAGGCGATCTACAAATCAGAATATAATTATGTATTTTGAGGGGGGTCGAGACTATGAGGAAAAAGCAGCCCAGTGATGTACTGTTAAATTTATCTTCCCCTCTCCTTTCTCCTGATCATTTAGAAATAGGAAAACTACTTTTGCCATTGCCAGTCTCATTGCGGGATAACAGCATGCTTTACAGCTGGACCCCATCCCAGACCCACATGCCTGGTTAATGTGGCCATTCTGTGCTGCCAGAATTAGAATTCATGGTTTGTATTAAACAAACAAACACAAACAAGGAAACAATGACACAAGCTGACCTTGCGTGAACCGAGCATCCGATAATTAATTCTCCAAATTGGTAAATATATAAATCCTGGTTACGGACATTAAATGTTGTGTTTAATTTTGAAGCATATGTTGTTCATAGATCTGATCTATGAGTTCGGGTATGGGGGTCTTAACTGATGTGGTGAACATGCAGTTATGTTGATCCTCTCCTATCTCAGCCTGCGCCACACCAAAGCCTTTTCTAGATTCAAACTTCAGCATGTTCGAGACCACTGGAGCTAAGCGAGCAGCATGCCAAGGTTAGATGGGTGCCAAGGGTGCTGCTAAACAGAAGCTCATCCTCTGTTCTCTCCTCGCATGCCCAACACAAAATGCTTCAAATGTCACACAATGCCACACAAAATAAAGTGCGACGGACAGAACGGAAGCAAACGGCACCTAAAGAACTGCTGCAAGCCTTTTCTGTAAGTTTACAGTGAAACCTGTACAGTAATCTGCTGTAATCTGCAACATTACACGGGAATGAACTGCAGCAACATACTAGTATTATCAAATACAATAAGGAAGTGTAAAACCTTCTGGAAAAGCTGTTGGTAAAATTGACAGTTTAAAGTCTCACAATGTACGAGTGCATTTTTCCTTTAATTTGCAGCGCTCATTTTAAAGACTAATCGTGCACACACCAGTGACCGGCCTTAACAACAACCCAAGCCAAATGTATCTGTCACTTTCTTTGCCTTATGGTCTCGACACATCTCCCTCCTGTTGCCTGCGTAAGTATAACTCACAGCTAACGTCTTCATCAGTGATGTAGCTCTGTTTGCTTTGACTTACAGCCCCCCCCCCCCCCCTCACGCACGGCCCCGGTCCGCTCCTGGCACCAGATACAGATTACATCTTGTTTCCCAAACTACTAAAAGTGTCAGAGGCTCTCTGGCTTTGCTTTGGTATAATGTTATTAACGGCAGCGGGCGCCCACCACCCCCCAGTCGTTGTGTATGTGTGCTTGTATCTAATTAAGGGATCGCTGCTTACAGAAGCAGAGAATGGGTTTGCAAGATAGGAAATAATAATTGCAAATTTTATCATTATTATATTTTTATGGCTTATAGAGAAATGGCACAAGGTTGGAGGACTGTATTTTCACTGTGAATTTAATCAGTGATAAACATACTGGTATTATTATAGACGTCATCCACTTAGAACAATCGTCATACAATTTAATAAATCAATTTGCTTCAAAGCTGCTATTTCGAGAATAGAAATGCAGTTTCTTTGCAGTATTTCAAGATGTCCAGAGCAAACCACAACAACCGAGGCTACTACCTAAGAATATTTTCTGCCAATGACTAAACTAATATATATATTCGCTAAAGAATATTGTCATTTTCCATACATTTCTGTCCAGAGTGTACCCGGCCTCTTGCCCGTAGACTGCTGGGATGGGCTCCAGAACAACCCGTGACTCAGTAAGGGGCAAAGCAGTTATTAATAACATGAATGAACATATGAATGAATGATTTGTCAGCTCTAATATCGAGCGCTTTGATGCACCCACGTTAATTCAGGACCCACTTGGGGCAGTGTTACATTGATCTATTTTTGAAACAGTCTTCCTCGCCATGGTTTGGGATCTGAAGTCCATTTTACAGCCAAACCTTTTCCCATCTGTGGCTTGGTTGGCTCTTGGCTCTTGGCTCTCCCCCCTGTCTTAACCTGAAGAATTATGTGCACAGATAATTAGCTCTTATAGGTACACTCTCCATTTCTCCACTCCACTGGGCACATCATCTTCCTCGCCTCTTTATTGTTTGGTTTGCTTTGTCAGATCGATGTCTTGCTACTGCGTAACCAGCACTCATATCTCAGGCTGCATAAATCACAACAAGGTTTCTGTCGCTTGGGAGAGTGGTGTGCCTTCACACACAAACACACACACACACATGGGTGCACCAGTTTATGCTCCACATCCAACAAACTCACCTCTCTTCTTGTTACTCGTGCCTATCTGCTCTCCTCTCCTCTCCTCTCCTCTCCTCTCCTCCTGTCCTTCCCTTATCTCCTCTACTGCTGAGTGTCCACTGAAGAGGAACCCATCAGATTATCCCCTACCCAGTAGCGATGGGTAGGGTGGGTGCAGCAGAATGGAGGGAGGGTAGGGGTCTCTATCACGGCTTATGATTCCGGCGCCACCCTCGTAATGAATTCGAAAAATGCAAATGGATCTTTCCCCATGTAAAAGTTGACATTGTCTCCTGTGATAAATTTTCCGCTGAGGTAAGAGACAATTTAGATGCGAATTACAAGCAGGCTCTTTGTCACTCCTTAGTTCCATTTACATCCTTAATTAGCTGAACCCGCCTGCCTCCATTAGAGGGTGAGAGAGGATGCCAGAGAAAGACAGACAGACAGACAACACAGAAAGACAGGGACAATGACACAGACAGACAAAAACTGACATCTAGGGCTGAGCTTAGATTGTAAATATTATAAACACAAATGTCCATTCAGCCTCACGCAAAGGTGACTAAGCGTTGATTATGGTGCAGGAGATGAGCCAGATACTCCATCCCATGTGCTCGGACCTTGGGCTTCATCAGCAACCTGAGGTCTGTGACTCGGCTAATGCCGTCCTAAGCAGCAAGCGAAACACCTACCGGTTTCTAGACATTAGCGGTGCTTGCTAAAATGCTCCTCTGCTTTGAATGACAGGACTAAACGTACCATTCTACTCGGAGGCTTACTCAATAGAGAAACGTTCACATGGCTTGTCTGTGAGGTCATATATTGCAGCTTACAAGACTGCTGTGGGTCTCCTTGAATAAAGAGTCGCTCAGAGCGTCACATCAAAGCTGGCACCGGCCCCCGTGCTCTGGCGCCTAATGACGTGAAGCACAGTGTGAATATTCATGTTGAGACCAGAGACCAGAGACTTCCCGGTTCCGTGGTGCAGAGGAGGCCTCGCTGTCTAATTTTGGTCCGCTATGTGTAATGTGTATACGTTCAAGCAGTGGGGACTAATAGAGCATGTGGCAGCTTTACAATGCAGGGAATCTGTGGGTGGTTCTCCGGCTTACTGTCCCTAAATACGGTCTGCCAAACACAGTGTGGGGTTGTATGAATAAGTTGACAGTCTAATTAGGTTCATCTTTTAAAAAAAGCCTCAGAGCATTTTTCTGTGTTCCTTCACCAAAACTCACTATGACTTTTCTTTCTTTTTTTTATGTCCCATGTATCAGAAATTGTAATATTTGAAGGTTTATATTTAAACTTGACTGATTATAGCTTCAAAAGAATATATAACATAAATGATTCATGAAGCACACGGGAATTTAGGTCTGCACCATAAAGAGACTTTTGGTGGTGCTGTCTGCTGTCAAGTTTGTTTTCAGAAATAAAGCTAGTTAGCCTAGCTTGATGTATTAGCATAGATTTGTGTGTAGTTTGTTTGTGAATGTGGCTTTTGTTGGAAAGGACTAGTTTAATTTAATTAATTGTCGCTTATAGATTTTGGCCCAACTCATCAATGAGGGCTGGAAGCATTTGATGCGATAGATATTTTTTGTTAGTGTGTGAGCTCACGGCTGCAGTGTTTTTGGCGTGTTCTTTTCAGATGCAGAGAAAAACACATCTGACGTTCACACTGGAAAAAACACATCATTACCAATATCAATCATTTTACATTTTTTTCCAGACACGTTGCTTAAATGCACCATTTAAAATTCAAAGTGTGTGTGTGTGTGGGGGGAGGGGGGGGATACTGCTGCTGGTGTAGGTACACGTATGAACAGAGAGAAGAGTGGAAGTCATGAGAGAAAGGATGCATTGTCTGTCTTTTGCTGCCATTAGGCATTGTCTGGCGGATGATGTGGAAGCAGTATGGGGTCTGGGGGGGAAGTATTTATGACCCTGTAGGAAACTCATTGGACTGCGGTGATCGCAGGGAGATAATGGGAGGGAGTGGGATGCAGCGAGGTGTTCTGACGGCACCAACCAGACAAGAGAACATCCAGGATAAATCAATGTTGGTCATTTCCTCTCCTCTCCTCTCCTCTCCTCGATAAAACATCGCCTCACCACACCAACTCCGCTCTGAGTCAGTTGCACATTTTAAGACATGTCCAAGATGTTGGAATGAAACTGCAGTCACACGGAAAAGGGAAAGCAAAAGCAAAGCAAATGTATAACGGATGCGAGGGAAATGTCTTTTCATGAACGGCTTGATGTAAAATGACAGTGTTCTAATGTTAATTTGGTTTAATTCTGACACAGCCGCATGGCTGGCTTCTCTGGTGACATTGGGAGGCACACAAACAAGACTTCACCTCATTAAACAGGAATAAAAACTGAGGGGGAATTACATTTAGTTATGGAAATGGTTTTTAAGCATGGAAAGCATTACAAGCAGAAACATGTATGGTAAAATATCTGTTTTGGGGTTAGATTAGTTGTGTTGCATTACGTGCTTGTTGCAGAATCGTGATGACCTTAAATGTGGATTATTATAATAAAGCTCTGCCTATGAATGTAGGACAGGACTGGCCACAGTGCACCCCACCTGTCAGCGCTTTCCACAAGACCAGTGACAGCCATAGGAAAATATGTAAAATAAAATGAGGCCAACATAATTTCACTAAAAATGAAAAATATTTACCATTCATGTCATTTTGACTGTCCTCTTTTTGTAAATCATAATTACATGTTCTACAATGATAGAAAAAAAAGAGGGGAAGGTCTGAATTTATAATGAAAGAAAATTACATAATGTCCTCAAAAATGTTTAATCATGAAATCCAAATTGTTGAACTTGAAAACAACATTCCCGAGAGAAGATTGGCCCTCATTCATTAACCCTGGCGCTGGGACTCCCCGTCTGTCGTCCTCTTACTGATAGAAGCCATCACGTGTTTCCATCGACTGAGTGCATAAATGATTCTCATTAATTCAGCTGCATTCATTAACATGTAATCTAGGTTTTTAGTAAATATTAGGATGCAAAATATCTCAAACTTTCCATTTTGATCCAATGAGATAATCTAATAGAAACGTTCTTGTTTGTAGATTTTTCGGCATTATATTTAACGCCGTATCTTTTTGTCTGGGCAAAACGATATCCCACCTGTGCAGGGGAGTGATATCATTCTAACCCGCTGCCGAAAGAATTCAAGGGATTAAAGCATCCCGTGTTTCAACTGTGTGTGGTCTGACCTCATGCTGTTTTAGTCGTTTCCATTTAGTGATCTTTATAAAGCAGGTTTATTTTCAGTAACAAGCGACCGATGATTCCTGTTCAGTATGCCAATTATTTCTTATTTTATGCACATTCAAATCTATATAGTGTAAAGTAAATGCTCAGTATCACCCGAAACAGGTCTTTGCTCCGTTTGTCCTCTAGCTTGCTTTTGTGTTCCAAGGTAGTTAAAGGTGACATTGAACAGGACGAGTGTTTATCTTTTTGTCTACAAACTAATCTGTTCACATTACTGCCTGTATTCCATTGGTCCTCATTATGTATTAGAAAAGCAATTAACAGTTCATTAAACTTTGAAGGTGTTAATACAAGTCATAAGACGTCGGCCATCTGTCAGATCCTCTCCCAAGCCCGACTTTGATACCATCCACTAAGCAGCGTTTCTCACCAATTAAGGTTAGACTTGGTAATTTAAATGTGAAAATAAGCCATCGTCTGCTGTTTTTCCCAATAATAGGGATGCATATGGTGAGGGTTGTCAGTGTGCTGCTGAGAGAGATAGCCTCCATAATTTCTTCTATAAATATTAGGGAGGGAGGCAGATTGAGGCCTCGGGACTTCACATATGATTGCTTCCAACTTCCACGCAATATCTGAAGACAGACAGGGGAGATGAATAAAGAGTATGCGGGAGTCATATGATTCTGTGCCACGAGGCCCCCAGTTGAGAATTATTTTAAGAAGCCAAACACTGCATGAGCAGCGATGACTCACCTTCTCATTTGTTATTGGTTGACTAGATAAATGCTGCATTTTGTCTCGTCTGCGAACTCGACAAATGAACAGGGAGATCATGATTCAATTCATCATGCTTCTGGAGGATTTGGTGAGATTTGCTCTCATTAGTGGCTCATCTGTCAGGGAGGCACTCTGATCCGAGAGAGGAAAAAAACTGCCTCTCCTCACTTAATTGGGAGCCGCACGCATCGAAAGAGACACAGCAGCTATATCAACCTTTTACATCCCAAATTTATCTTCCAAAATCAATTCGTCAACATCCTAATTGGCCCCTCACTTTTGCGATTGCTGCGCTGGCTCCCTCTCGGAGGATCTAAAGCTAAATGGAGTCATAAGCTCAACAGATAAAATGTTGAAATATGTGATGCTTGGCAATCATCTGTTGATATAAATCTCAGACTGAAAGGGATGAGATGAATGTGTCTGCAAATGTTCAAGGAGGAGTGCAACACTTTACAACCTTTCAGAAAATCAAAGTACAACATTTCTGTGAAGGAAATATTCATCTTCATTACACAATTAGTAACCTGAACAGTTTGCTAAACTGCTAAATGTTCTAAAGAAGTAAGGGGGGGTTCTGTGTCATGTCAAGTGACAGTAAAATAGGTAGCATTCAACACACTCTGAATGAGTATCGACATTGCCAGTATTCAAGGTACTGGCAAAAGA
Source organism: Brachionichthys hirsutus (assembly GCF_040956055.1). Classification (NCBI taxonomy): domain Eukaryota; kingdom Metazoa; phylum Chordata; class Actinopteri; order Lophiiformes; family Brachionichthyidae; genus Brachionichthys; species Brachionichthys hirsutus. The sequence goes on along the minus strand of NC_090903.1, from coordinate 8,842,648 downwards.
ATGGCTCTCATTAGTCTTCTGCGAGTCAGTAATGGCAGATCACCTCTTAGGGCCACGGCATTGACAGGCTGTGCTCCCCCTCAGCAGATATCTGAGAGCTTTTAATTGGCTTCCCCTCCAAACAACCTCCTACTAATGCTGCCCGATGGCCTGGTTAACCTTGGTGGTGCCTTCTGAAGCTGGAGAGGTATCACACAAAGTTCATTCAATCATTAGCGGTGCAGAGGAGTTTAATTCTCCATGCCCAGAGGCTTTATTGATGTGGTTTTGGTGCAGGCCTGGTATATTATTCACCTTTAAATTATTACTTCTTTTTTTTTTTTATGTTAGTTTCTTGGAGACAAAGAACCTGGAAAATCTGCTGTTCTAGAATGCACCGCTGAGAGAAAAGTTTCTTTCTCCTCTTTAATGAACAGGTGTCTACATAACACAGCCCACCCCGCAGATGGCAGCGTAATTAGCAGTCATTATGATGGTCTTCAAGAAGGCCTGGATCTGTACGGCCGCACAGAGCGACTAACCTCTTCACCCCCTGACAGGGCCCACGGGGGGCCTCTGACACGTGTTATTCTCCAGGAGAAGCCAAAGGTGGGGTTCCCCTTTCACAAGGTGTCATCCTGATGCACTGGAAACCCCCAGACATGTGTTAAAGGATCAGAATGTCAAGGGCCTCTCTCTGGTCACGGCACCATAGGAACAATGAGCAGGAACGTCCAGCGGTTTGAACAGAAGGCATTTGTGTTGCTTGGAGGGTTTCTTGATGAAGAGGTTTTGTAAAATAGAACCCTTCAATAGTTTAACGCGACTGTTTTTACTTGTGCGTTGTACTCGCATTGTTACACTTCAAGTGCATTCAGTAAGACATAAATGCGTCTCTCCAAAGCAAAATGCTGTCACGCTGCCGATTAAAAAAATGACTACGACTTGCTTACAGTGTCGCCTCGAGTCCCGAGTTGCAGACACATGCTGGTGCGACCTCAGACTGATCTGACCTTTAAAACAACACTGCCTCCTCCCGCCGCGCTGATGGATGTGGTCTGTGGGGTCATTCCCTGTTCATGTCACTGTTCATGCCCGAATACCCCTCTGTTGTTTGGCCACTGGTAGGGGTGAGCAGAGGCGGCTGTCGTGTGTGTGTGTGTGTGTGTGTGCGTCAGGGTTACCAATGGGCTTGTAATTTCCCCTCACTAAGAAATGAATTCCATCTAATCTCATTCCACCATGTCAAAGAGTGGCGCTACATGCTGTTTTATGCTGTAACATTTGGTTCTACTGAAGCAGCTGAGTGCCTCTCGCTCCAGCCAGACACCCTCTGGATATTAAAGCTCTATGATATTTCACTGAGATTGGACGTGGCTTAAACGCAGCGCATGAGCGTGCCCGTTTGCAAACACTTCCACCAAGTTTGCAGTCACACATTTCTTATCCAATAAATGCGACCGGCAGACTCAGTGGTCACGACTTACTCTGATCTCCTTACATTAAAACACGTTGAGGTTGAATTTGCAGGAGGAAAATGACCACTTGCTGAATTTGATTCTCGTTTTCTATTAAGGTTAGACAATCGGTGCACTCAACACATGAATGACTGTTATTATACATAGACAATACGCTGAACCTTGGTATGTGATCACGTGTGGGACGTGCAAAATCATCACAGGATGATGACTTCAGTTGTTGGGAAAAAACACTTCCAAATATTTCCAACAAATGCTGGAATAAGAGCAACGACACAAAATATAGCCACAAACATCTTACGTCAGCTTTTTTCCCCCCTCACCTTGAAAAAAAAGAAAGATTTTTAGCAGAATGCAATTATTGCAGGTAGGAGTGAAGAGTCTGAGGTTGTTTTCAGTAGTAATTTATTCATTTAAAGTCATAATCAGGCAGGATCAGAGGAATGTAAGAAGTTCAGCCCCATTAATACCTTCCCATCAGCGAGTCGTTATTACAATATTGCTGCTCTTAAGTAGCTCACTGACTGGCTGACCAGCTTTGAAGTACACACTAAACCACTTGCAAGCCTGCGCAAAATGGTCAATTGGCTCATTGCTTTCAGTGCTAAAAAGAAGCAACTCACAACACGGAGGACAGTGACACCCGCTAGCGCAAAGGTGTTTGTCAACCCCGACCTGAGGCGTCCTTCTGAAAGAAAACTTTTTAATGTATTGTTCAGTCAGTTGTAATTGAGTATGAGATTGTATTTATTTATTTTGGTTATAGAGGAAAGCTAGAAATTCATTAACATCATCATCTTCATTACGATCTTCAGTGGCACCAGCAGACGCTCTGATCACCTCCTATGATATATATATATATATATATATGTAACAGCTGATCCATGTATTATTACATAATATTACATAAAATTGACAATCTGCAATTGATATAATGAGACAACCAGCGCTTTCATATCATCTGTCTATGATAGAGCGTAGAGCCCAAAACAAGCTTTCACTCAAAGAACATCCACTTTAATGCATTCATTAGGCGCTGTGCTCATTTCCAGGAGAGGAGGCAATTGAGTGTTCTTTTCCTCTTCATCTTTGGATAGGATTAGAGAAGCATGTAAGTGAGGTTCTCTTTGTTATTTACACCTGAGCCCGGGCCCCTAAGTTTATCCTGCCTCATATGGAGCTATAGCTTAGGAGGCGGTTGGCCCTGTGAACAAAGCCTTTTAGAGAAAACAAAATGACTCCTGTGTTTCATCTGTTGTTATGGTAAAATATAGCAGCTCTAAATGACTGCTTCTATGCATATGTGGATCGGTGTTTGCCTTCGCTCTGGCAGGGAGCCAGTGGCTGATCCTTCTGTTCTCCATATGGCAGGCACTGTGGCGGACAATCGGCCGCTCCACGGGAGAAGTCCACGAGAAGAGAAGCTGCTGGTTTCACTTTTTATTCAAACCGCCGCAGGTGACCAGACAGCCTGCAGGCACGCGCAAGAGGCAGCGCGCACTCACGTTGATTCATTGATAAATACACGCATTTGCTCCATGATAGCCACAGACTAGAAATAGAAATATAATGTGAAAGGGAGAGGAAGATGTTTGAACTATTTGATCAGACAATTCAAACACATTCAGCATTTAATGAAGTGATGTTTGTAGTATCTCTTTATTATTCCATCAATCTGTATTAATCCACGAAAGAATAGATTTGATTTAAATTCAATCCGTTTATGACACTTCTGTCTTCATGTTAAAAATCACTTTTCTCAGTGGTTGATTTAAAAAAAATAACAATAATGTGGTGGTGTAAGAGAGCGAGGTCCCCGGTGGAAATACCCACAGGCTCTAACGGCTCACTTGACTAATTTGGAATGCATTTTTAAAAGTTCATTATTATATGTAAATGCATAATCACAATGAAATCTGCCATATCTGCAAATATGCTGATGATGCAGCGACAGACAATGCAGCCCGTGCTGCTTCATTTTAATGAACAATGCTCTCCGCCGCATTGGGATAATGTGATTACCCGTTGCGCCTCCTCGGCAGTTGGGCTGTCTCAGTTTGCTGAAGTTATCGTGTCCTTGCTGTCACTTCATTCTGTTTGCATGGCTGTCAATCGGCCACCCGTAATGGAGAAATTAATTACCACTGGTGTCATCGCTCATGACACAGGAGTCAATTTGATCATGTTAACCAGATGAAAGGACCATTTGATATCCGAGCTCTTTGTAATCACGCTTTGATGGCGAGGATTAAAACACATTTAGGCTATTTAACAATATTCATTACACAAAATTGGTATTATGGGATGCGAACAAATTGTTTAAAGAGGTCACATTGTCACTTTTTGTCCTTGATAAAAGTACTGGGATTGAGATATCACACAAATCAAATGTAGTGTAAAGACCAGAGGCCTGAAATATCATCAGATTTATTTCACAGCTTCAGATGCCTTTCAGTTGTTCCAAAAAGAGTGAAGCATCCATATTTCACCAAAAGACAAATAAAGAGTGAAAAGCAAAAATGGAACTTTATTATTATTATTATTATTTTCTCTGCTCATACCATCTCGTGACCTCTCCGATTAATCAGGTGACCCTTTAGAAGTGCCCGATGACCTGGTCTGGAAACCTCGATCATCAACAGTAAAAAATATAAACACACGCATCCGGACTTCTCCTGCCACTGTTTCCAGTACAAACGTACATAGTTACCTACCGTTGTTTAAAATGGGAAACCTCTGGCTGCCATTTGAAAACACCCACACACACACACACACCCACACACACACCCACACTCGGGCTGTCAAAGGCATCCTTTGTTCATTTCATCATTCATTTCTTTTCCAACTAAAGTTCACTCCTAAGCTGAGCCAGGACTCCCCTTCCTAGATCCGTCTGAATGTTGCTTTGTCACTCCTCGCAGATTCCTCATAGAGCTCAGGCGAAGCTTAACTAATCACTCATAAATGTTGCTGAGCGGATGGACACGCCGCACCCAGCAAAACAAATGCTGCCCAATTGGCCTCGAGGTCAGAAACATGCCAGCGTTTCAGAGGGGGAAAAAATCAAGCTGTTATCAGAGAACAAAAATCTACATCTACATCCACACACAATCTATCTACTACGTGCACGCTCCTAAATACTCCCCACGCTTCAAAAAGGACCCCCCGCTCCACCACCATGCCGGTTTGTGAATTGTTAAAGAGTAACAAAGCTGTTTTGTGCCCAGCAGATAAAGGACCTGTGTACCAGCGAGGTCGGCCACTCCATAAATATGTTGGCTCTTCTTATTACAAGCTGTGTCCATGACAAAGGACAAACAGCTGGGGAGAGAAATGCTACATGGCAGGAATGGACAAGGGCCATTTTCAGCCTGGCTGCTCAGACACCAGCCCCTGAGCTGTCCCTGAGAAGGCTGTTTACTTGACCCATAGGAGAGAGAGAGAGAGAGAGAGAGAGAGAGAGGAAACGAGTTGACACAGTAAGCCTCTACCTCTCCGCCCTTCATCTCATATATGCAGTCTCTCCCTTTCTCCCTCCTCTGATGACAAAGATTAAGCCTTGGAACAATATCCCAATGCTGAGGAAGGGTCATCAATTACCCTATGATACTCTTCATTACCTTCCACCTGTTTCATCCACCACCTCCCCTCAAAGCGCCGCCTGATTGTACAAAGCTCGTCCCCATCATAGGGGGGGGGGCTTCAGAGCAGCATGCAGATGTTTATTTACATGCCTCCTTAGCCATCAGCTTTTACATTATAGGACAAATCAAAGAGTGAACTGAGTTGTTTAAAGAGAGTTTCCACTTCACAGTTACAAATAAATTCCACATGATTTATTTTAGGCCTGGTCTTTTTCTTTTTTATCTCTCTCTCTCTCTAAATCTCTTTAATTAGGAATTTACTAATGAACAGTTCATTTCACAAAATTTTGGATTTGAAACCTTTGAAGTGAGAAGTAAAAAAAAAAATGAAATTGGTTATTTTGTTACCTGTAGTTAAATATTTCTATCTGGAAGAAATGAGCAGGGATGAACAGTTACTGTGCAAACAGTTTGCGCTGATTTAATATGATAGCAATTTCATTGTGCTATGTCACGATATTATGTAAGATTAAAGGAGATATTTAATATCATGTGCAATTTTACGCAGAAAATCATGTTGTATTCTCTATTTCTCTTTCTGCCGTGAATTCTTTGTCTGAATCGGACTACTTCAGATACGTGGATCAGTCATAGTGGAGGAGTCTGTTTCTATCTGATAATGAAGATTGGCTTCTGAAAAGGAACAAATAAATTGGCAGAGTGCGAGGTGCATTCAGAAAGGGTAGAAGCAAAGCAGCTTTTATTGAACTAGACTATTGAAAACTGAGCCATGAGGCGACCGAATTAAATGGATTAGAAAAAACAACTTCCAAAAGGGGATCTTTACATCATCGGTGACTCTGTTTTTGAATAGTTCTTTATTCCGTTGACGTTCATCTCTCATACTGTGATTGAGGAATACTGGAGGATGAGCTTGAGTGGAAGTTTTTATCGTATGATTCATTTCTTCCAGAATTTATGATTTTCACAGGACAGGATTTTTAATTAAGCCAAACTACCAACAGATGTCCCCAACATAAAAACCACCCACCAATACATCTTTACATTGGTGGATGCATCTTTCCGTTTTTGCATATCACAGTTTTCAATGCCAATGGCTAATTAAAAATAATGAACATGACATTATATCTTTTTTGTAAAGGTTTTGTTTTATACTTTCCCTGTATTAGATGTACCCCCCCCCCCCCCCCACACACACACTAACGCATGCATTCATCTAACGTACATGATCTGCTCTCTGAACAGAGCCTCTGTGCTTGCTTTGTGTCAGACTGGGTGCGATTTGATTTGTTCAGTTGATTCCGGGAGCATTTTGTTTAAGATGATGCTTAACAGAGCAGGACGGCTAGGTTACGCTAAATCGTCCGTAGGTGTGAGCGTGAGGATGAATGAATGGCTGAATATGTTTTGCCCTGCGATGAACTGGCGGCTTGTCCGGGGTGTACCCCGCCTCTTGTCCGTCGACTGTTACTCTTACTTCGATCTGTTTCAAAAGGCCTAATGCAAAATTAACTTCATCTTAGGTATGATGTATTATTCCTAAGGGAGGGAGGTTTGTCTAAGCGTATTTAAGAAGGCTGTAATTTATGAGTTTATATTTTTTTAATTAACTACCACCTGAATATTTAACACCGTAGTGTGGCTCTGCAGCAAAATAGGTGCAATGCTGTTTGGACTATCAAGTAACTATTGTCTCACAAAATGAGATATTAACTGAATTGAAAACCATCCCCTGTCGCATTTGATAATTTATTTGCATAATTAGGTCTTAATTTTAATTCACTATGCAAATATATGCCCGTTTTAAATTGCATTTAAATGTGAACTGGATCCAATGTCAGGCCTAATGTGAATACATTTAATTTTATTATCTGGAAAGCATGAGAAATTGTTCAGGGCTAAATAGGAAAAGGGAGGATCACTGGTAAATGTAATAAAATAAAGTATACTCAAACACTTTGTAGAATTTTAGTCAAGCCTAAAAAATACATATATATATATTAAATGTTTTCTTCTGTAATAGTGATGTTTTCACAGAAACACAAGAACTTTGTGTGTATTATGCGGGATCCGTTTCTATTTGATGTCTCTTCTTTTCCAGGGAGTGTTATCTCTTGTTTCAGTTTTTTTCAAAAAGGAGTTGTGCTTAGAAGGCATGCATTGCCATCTATTATTCTGTGAATCAAACGGGGGGCAGAGACAGGGCAGCTGAGAACGGGTGAGCCTCCGGTCCAGGCCAATGGTGGTCTTTGTGGACTAAAGGAATACAAACTCCAAGACAGGACAAAGTCAGAGGAAATTGACCTGCTTGATCCTTTCCCTAGGAGGGAGGCGGCACTTGTCCTTTCATCTTTTCCCAAGGGCCCAGATCTTTGGGCTATACACTTAACAAACAAAATACTGTCTGGTCCTAACTCAAGGTTGTGGTTGTCTTTGGAGCTGGGAGATGCTGATACCCAGGGTGGCAGTGGGCTGGTAAGGAGGAGGAGGGGAGTAACCTGAGACAGACAGGCCTCTGAGGCAGGGAAGTAGCCAAAAGGGACAAATTAGCTTTAGACAATGGGGACCTTTTCCACCAGGGGGATAATTAAACGTTTCTTCATCAAAGCTGAGACAGTTTGCAAGCTGCTCATTTTGTAATCCTATCATGTTCGCCCCTAAGATATGCTTTCTGTATTTTTGTCCACCCCCGCCACTCAAACCCCTCAAAACATTGCCACTACCATAATTTAGATTACTCTATTTGGTCGGCAGAGAATCTGTCGGAGTAGCAACGGTCTTTATTTTGCCAGTCTTGACCAATGCGAGGACCAAAGATTGCAGTCATTAGACAAGGGTTCGGTTTGGTTAAAGGGGCCTGCTTTTCCAGGGATTAACCAATAAGTAGGAGAGGAAACAATAAAGAAACAAAAGGGCGCTTTCTGTGGACATACATGTGCGTCTGCTTATCCTTGTGTTGTGTGCTCGATCTCCAAATGAGGGTGATGAATAATGGGCATGCCTCTGAATGCCTGTACGGGTAAAAGACATTGTGTGAGGGGTCTTTTTCCTTGGCCACTGAGCTGTGGACCACAGGGTTTGTTCTGTGCCTTGGATCACATGGAGGAAGCTGAATGTTGTTGCCCAGCTCTCTGAAGGAAGGCCATGCTTGGCTGACCCCAGAACAGACTTAACAGGATATCACAGAAGAAACCGTGGCTTTTGTTCTTTAAAAAAAAAAAAAAGAAGCTGTGTCAAAGGAGGACTTGGGAGGGTGTTTCTTTTTCAACAGATGCTCGACTAGTGTGTAGCGACTCTCTGGAAGCCCATATCTACAATGGCTCCTATCTAACCCTGCGACATCATCAAAGAGCGTGCTGTGCGGGTCAGCTGGACTGCAGTGTCGATTCATGCCATTACAACACCAGCTACATGCTTTGTATGGAACTAGCGAACAATGCTTGGCACGGCTGCTTTTACCCGTGTTGGAGAAGATTCAAGAAAAACCTGCTTTTTTATGTACAGTTGAAGCTAAACATCGATAAAGGAGTCTGTGCATTTTGAAGGTTGATCGAGGTCTTGTTTGATACAGTCTTTGTTGCGCAAAGGCAATAAATCATTCAACTCTATGACACAGAGCAATGTTTTATTGTGCAGTATTGTTTCCCTCAGCATGCATGTGCAATGCAGTATGTTAACAATATGTCTGCATGCACATTGGGAGCATTATAGAAACAGCCAGAGTGTTTGCAGGGCTGTAGCCATGCTGTGAGCAGCCCATCTCTGTGAAAGCTTTAGCCTCAGGGCTATAGACAGACCTCTGGGACCAGCCGGCACTCAAGGGCCTATTTGTTCAACACAACGTGTTATTCTATCACAGCGAGCCTGTCACAGCAGCAATCATTCAAATACCCATTCATTTCTGGGATTTTGAATCCTCAGGCCTCCGAGGAGCATCGAGACTCCGTTTACGTGTTTTGGTTTTGTTGTGGGCTTTGCCTCTTTGATTCATAGATGCTGAAGTTAATAGCACTCAGGAAGATATTCATAAGCAAGAAGGTAAAGGCTAATGGTGTCCCACCATGAGCGCGACAATTATAGCAGCCTCTCTGTGTGTAAAGAATAAAGACGTGGTTTCTGTCGTCGCACCCCGAGCATTCACACTGCAGCCACAGAATAGCAGCATCCCATCATAGGGATGTGCAACGTACCTGCTGTGACCAGGTGAGATATCTATGATCATTTAAAGCTATAATGCTAAAAGTCTTGAGAAACCTGTTCTAATAAATAAATACTAATCATTCTGAATTCCTCTGATACAAACATTGTGATGTTTTTTCATGTTTCAAAAGGCTTTGGCTTATAGAAACCAAATCAGGGTGAGCGGCGCATGGATGAATTGATCATACAAGCAACTTTGGAATAACAGACCTTTTCTGATAACCCTAATTTTGTCCACTACATATTATTTTGAGACAAAGTAACAAGTGGGAATATTGCCATCTATACTCTTCATCTTCTCTGGATGCAGAAATCTTCGTCTTCGTGAGTTGCAGCATTCATTTTAAATCCTCCTCCATCCCTGCTCATAAATGATTTTCTAATTGAAAGCAATATGTTGGTGTGTAAATATCTGGTCAGAGCCTGTGAAGAGTGGTGCCACAATAGACCTGTCAGGGTTGATGGATCTCCAACACAGCTGGGATGTGGGTCCTCGCACTGCAGCCAAAAAGAGCCGGACTGGTATGTAGAAACAGAGCCTCAGAGCTGTCCATCGTCTCCTCACACAAACGTACATGAAAACGCACACGATGCCGGATCAATAGCATATTCTTCGGAGTTAGAAGGGGGCGTGCTGAAATATACAGCTGGGATTAAAGAGCGAGTGATGTGAAAGAGAAGAGAATCAGGCTGAGAGACCAGTTTCTCATAATCAATTGATTGTGGTGTGCAGCTGGATTGTTTTTTTTTACTTTTGGTATAATCAATGAGAGAGTCCATTTTAGGCTCCTCTGTGTCGTCGGTCATTACGGATTAGCCAGAGTGAGTGATGGAAGCAACACAGTGCCATGAAATGCAGTTCAATAACCACACTTGTAGGAGGGTGAGCACCAGGGCAAAGTTCACCCCCCCCCAAAAAAAATAAATGAATAAAATACATTTAAGTAACTCATTCATTACAAAATGTATGGAAAAGGTTAAACTTAGAATGCCTCTTTATTCCAAAGCTTCAAGCATGAATCTTTGACTCTCCCTGCTCTGCTGCGGAGGGTGAGCGCTGCTATATTTTGTTGATGTACAAAATGAAAAAGAAAACAAAAGGACTCTGATGCCAATTCATTAGGAGCATATGAATATTTCATTGCTCTGTTACAATAGTGGCTGCATCGACAGCTCCTAATGGCATATTAATATTACATGACATTATGTCCCTTCTCTCAGCTTCCACTGAGCTCGTGCACGTGGAAAGAGTTCATGCTCTAGACTTAGTTAGCAGCCTATTTTTATTAATTTTTTTAAACTTAAAATAAAAACTGAAACACACAACCATCATCAGTTTATTTGCGTCACTGACACGACCATGACGAGAACCTTTGGTCAGAAATAGGAGCTTTAACACATTTGTGTGACGGTGGAGATTCACACGTTGAATTAAAATTAATAGAACGAACTTCTCACTGCCTCCATTTAGCAAAAGGAAACAAATGCACAAACCTGCACCCAGACAAATACTATTCTATACTTTTTTTTACAGATGGTCTTGACATTATCCGACTACATCTCTTCATCTCACTCGATTATTTACCACATGAAAATAGTGGTTATTTAGCTCTCATAATAAACAACAGTGTTGTTTTGACATGCATGTAAAATATCGGTTCCCTATTTTGTTCCCCCACGTAGTTTTGCTTCGCTTCTTAAAACTCACTAACTTTTGCGCGAAGGTGTTCCCAGACGCCACAGGGGAAATATATGGGAGCCGAAAAGCTTTTCCATGCCAACAAAACATTTCAAAGCTGTTGTTTTACATTTATTCATTTAATTATTCGTCACATTCATGCCAAAAACATAATTATTTTCATATCATCACCTGCTGCATCTCCACTTCTCATTTGGGTGTACGTCTGTCTTTCCTATCATCCTCATCTCCATCAATAGGTGTGATAGCCTGGGCTACAGCCTGGCGTCTATTATAGCTTAAAGTCAGCTGGAAACAAGCATCAACCTGTAGTTATGATAAGAAAGAGATGCACATTTCGTTTCCCTCCTCTCTTCTTTCTGGCGAGGATCACATTGGCACGCTTATGATATTCATGCACAGACTTCTTTCCTGCAGCAGCAGCAGCAGCAGCATCACGGTTCGATGGCAAAGCTGTAAAACAGTTTCAGCTAGCCATAAACACAACTGATGAAAACAAATTAGGAGCGAGAAATATAACTGACGGAAAACATAACAGCCAGCAATGGAATCACATTAAAGTGAACGCTGGATGCCGTTGCAAATAAATGTACATTTAATAAATGGATAAATACAACACATGTTGCCAAAGCTCATTCATCATTTAAATGTCTCCCTCTTTTCCCATTACAGCTCATATTAAAACACCTCTCAAATAAATGAGAGGCTTAAAAACGTGACAGATCACCCCGCATTAACCTGTTGACACTCCTGCACCATCTCTCCTGGGGGTAAACTTAACACATTTCAGATAAAATCACTAATGGCAATAATCTTTTGACAACATCCGATGAAAGTTTTCCTGATTTGTTGCCGTGATGCAGTACTATTCTTGTTAATGAATTTTTAATATCCTTAATGACAGGAGAGGAACGATGTAATTAAAAGAGCAAGTCAGGAAAAACGCTGACTCCAACTCTTTATGGGGCCTGTTTTAATGTTAATTTAATTGGAACTAACACATTATCTTAATGAACAGATTGCCTTCGAGGAGGCCGTTTCCCATCCCCTTTAAATAGCAAGCTCAAACTAGCCACTATATAGAGAAATATATATTTCAATAATTAAAATGAAAACTTTTGAAGAAAAGTTGGACTGATTTTTTTTTTTGCAGTTGAATTCGGTCTGGTGTGGCATAATTTGTTTCAAACTCCCACAATGCAATGCATGACTGGAAGAGTTTCAGGTAGTGGGATTTGGTGCAGGCCCAGTTGCTGCAAAAGCCTCGGGGCATGAAATACATTCATAAGGCCAAACGCGACCAACACGCAGCCAAATTGACCACTCCACAGCGCTGACACCGTTGACACCTGGACACCTTCCAGCATTGTGTTTTTTTTTACAAGCTGAGCGACTGACATGGAAGCAGGATTGGGGCGAGGGTGTGTGTGTTTTTACGCTAGGAAGCTTTGGGTAGTTGAGTTTAATTTGGGAATTACAAGTGACATTGTGCCCCCATGGATGTCTTCTAACTGGGGCCAAGTTTATGAAGTGAGACAGTGGGGTCTTTTCCTTGTGATTAGCAGGCCTGTGACCAACCATGCACAAAGTATTATAGCCCACAGCATTATGTATCAGAGTTTACAGACCCCTCCATCAACCTCAGACTACATCAACCAATGATCAAACCTCCACATCCACTCAAACCTCTGGAAGGTCAAGCCTCTCAAACAGGTCAATAAGTAATGAAGACGTGCAGTGGCGCCACGCAAGGACGAGAAAAATAACATTTTCAGAGAAAATTTGGAAGCGCAAAAATGGGACACACTTGAAAAGAACAAAAAAAACAGATTAATATTATTAAATGATCCAGGGTTTCTAACTAAGGGGGGTGAGGGAGGAGTATGAACTGTGAGCAGCCACGTGACGACTCGGAGGCTTATCTCACAGAGGCTGGTTGGCTTAAGCCAAGGCATTAATACACTGATAGCCGACGGAATAGCCAAGCATAAAATGAATGTGAAAGGATGAAGAAACAACAAGAAAGGGGAGGAAGAAAGAGGATGAAAGTGGTTAGGCCTCCATCTTTAACAGAGCAGAAATATAGAACTACTAGAAGCATTACAGGCAGGCCCTCGTTGATACAAGTGTTATTTCTGAGACATGCTTTTGTCAGTGAAAGGCAAATAGAAATAACTTTTTTTAGAAAGTTCACCAGAAGTCACAACATGTATTAATATATATATATATTTAAATCTAAATAGATGAAGAGATAATGAACTTGGACACGTTTATGGACGAGGCAGAATAATGGGATGTTCCAAGATTGATAATTGAATTTGAACAAAAGTAAAGATCTGGGAAAACACAGAGAATGAAAGAAAACATATCCTACAACCTTTGTACATTGGCAGCGGTACTGACGCTTTTATCCCTTTATTCTATTGATTAAAAAAAATCCCAGAGGCACTAAAACGTACAGTCAATGATTAATGTCCCTCTCAGAAAAAGAAATTATATGGAATAAATTAAACTACTGCAGCAGCAAATTGAAAAATAAGAATGTAAATGAGCTTTGAATACTTAATATCATAGAGAAAAATAGGCAATGAGGCCCAAAAATGATGAGGGATTAGCACAGAAACATGACATTAGCTCTAATGGCAAAGAGTAGATTTTCTCGACTGTCAAAATATAACTGTCGCATCTGATTTTCTGCCAGTTTAATGAAAAATGAATGAAAACAGCAGGTGAAGAAATCTCAAGCCTTGTTCACCAGGTGATAAAATATGGACTCGAACAGTACAAGTCTGAAATAAGAGAAAAGAGAAAAAAAAATGTGTTTTGAAATGCAATTATTGCGATTATGTAGCTGCTCCATCACCCAAAGTGTGCAGCCTTTTTACAGGTGTTAGTCTTTTCTTTCCCACAGGCCCATGGGCGTATTATAGCTCTTTGGTGATAAAGCATTATTGCTGCAGAAAGTGTTATTTTAATTAATGTCCACTCTTATCACTGTCAGAATTCAGTGTGTAGCCAAAACCTTGTAATCTATGTATCATGTAGTTAATAAGCAATATATAAATTGGGACATTTCTGCTCTTCATCTTGCACCTGATCTGACTTTCCACAGCCCAGATCCAGAGGATGGTGGGGAAATATTACTGTATGTGGAGAACGTTGCAGCAGAGTTGGGGCTAATGTCAGCTGGATTCGCTTTGGAGGGAAACAAGTAAAAACGCAATTTGAATTGAATAAAATATTTGTTGTCGTTTATGTTTAAATTTTCCTTTTTCTTCAGCACATGCATCTTCATCCATTCATTCATCTTCTTAACCACTGTGTCTGTTACAGAGTCGTGCTGGAGCCTATCCTAGCCTATTAGTAGTCAAAGCTTTTTGCAGGCGAAGCAAGAACATATACCGGTAGCTCATAACAGACCCCCCCCCCCCTTTTTTTTTTGTCCACCTACGTTGTACATATTATGTATCATTTTAATTTATTGTTATTTTGCATCTGTGGTGTAATTTATTTTTATTTTATTGTTATTTTGCATCAATTGAGTAATTTAATATTAGTTTTATTGGTATTATTTTTATTTGTATTCTTAAATGTCGATGATTTATGTACTAAGGACTTTCAACGGAAACAAGACCGCAAGGGCTTTTTGAAATGTTCCTCTTAGACAGGATGTTTGACCGTATTTGTACTGTAATACATGCTACTGTTTGACTGTACCAGTACTTGTACTCTAACATTCTATCTAATAAATATATTCTTCTCCACATACAGAGTAACATTTGTAGGCCTACTGAAAAAGAATAGACCCGTTGTAGCTTTATGTTTTCTTTCCAGTGCTGTACTCTCATCTGCATAGGGGGCAAACAAGCACTTAGATGGTGCTTAAAAGGCTGCTATCCTGCCTCACACATTACTCCTTGAGTTATCCTGCAGGAGAGAGGAAAGGTGTGCACTGCATCAAGCCAGGCTCTCTCAGTTGGAACCTTTTAATTATAACTTCACAGTATCACTTACAGCAACCTTGCACAGATGCTAAAACCCTCAGAGGCTTGGCTACTCTACCTTACTTAATCTGAGCGGGAGGCAGGGCGACGGCGCCGTACCATCAGCCGATTCTATCAGAAGCCAGGACAGAACTGCACTCAGCATCAGAGTCCAATCACGGCACTCGCGCATTTTAAGTCACATGACCTAGCCACTTAGCGTCCTTCATCAACACCTGTTTTCTTTTTTTTGAAGTGTGCAATATTGTTATTTGTCTCTCCCTCTCTGCCTCTAGCGAGCTGTCTCTTTCCAGAGGATAAGACTGTGCGTGCAGAGCTAAAGATGCTATAAAAATTGCTGAGGTATAAAATCGAAAGTGCTCAAGTTGTCTGCGACTGGAATTGCTGGCTGGCTCAGGCCTGTTGGAGGTGGTGAAGGATCCTCGGCCAAGACGCGCTAATGCTGTAAATCAGAGAAAGTTTGGGCTTGTTTGTTTACATATCACAGGCTTTACAGTGGGCCTACGACAATACACAAGGAGCTGTGCTCGGCCCAGGCTATTGTATGGGTCATAAAACGAAAGAATATAACGGCTGTGTGCAGCTTGATCCACCCACTCCTGCGCTTGTTCACTAGAAATGCATTTTGTTCTGATGAGGGAAAACCTGTGTTACAAGAACAAATATTGGAAAAAGGAACAACAGTGTCTTCTATCAAATGATTGTAAAATAGTTTTACATATGTTTGTTAAGAATCACACAAGTGATTTTCAATTTGACTTTTAAAAATCAGAATAACACATTGTAACTGGTCCATGGATTTTTAGTGAGTTTATTATTATTATTATTATCATTATTACCATCTTTGTCTGAAAACTACAGGACATTGTATTTCTAAGCTGGAAAAATAAATATAGGGGAAACTATTATTATGAGGGTCATGTTCTTTGCATAGTCAAAATTAAATATCTGTACAGAAGATTTCTGTGAAATAGTCAGTAGTTTTTGTTCTTATTTTTTATTTTTATTTAACTACAACAATTAAAAGTTTATGTATTTTTGTTGCCTGAGGACAGAACATTGAACATTGGGTTCTGATGTAAGGGTCACTCATTTAACGTTAATGTCTACTTTTGTAAATAAGTTCTGATTTGTAATGTAAATGTTTTTCCTATTTTTATTGAATTTTTTACCATATAAAAGATGGGAATTAAGAAGACTATTTAGTGCAGCATGCAAAAAAGAAGTTGTGTAGTATCGTTTTCTGATGCAGCATGGTACGCTGTGCATTTTAACAACATCCACTCAGGTGTTACTCTGTCTTCCCTGGTACACGCTGTGAGCCCAAACACTTATCCTTAAGAGAGATCAAGCCTGCACGTTATCTTATCAGTGCTTACAGTGGCACACATACAGTAGAAGTACACTCAGTTACTGATGCAAACTCTGCTTACAGGAGATCAAACGCAGGTCAGAGACTGCAACATACACTTGCTTATAATCCACACAGGTGTGTGTGTGTGTGTGTGTGTCGAAAAAAAGAGAGGAAGGGGAACCATAAAGCGGGAGCTGGTTGTTTTGTGACAGTCATAGGCAGAGCACAGGAAATGTACCACGATGTGGCCAGTCACAGTTGAATTTCTCCAGTGATAAGAATAGATTTTTATTTCTTTTTTTTTTTATCTGAGAGTCCTGACAGTCCATCCATACAGTACCATGATGCAGTTCTTGAGGTTTGATCAGTAAAGCAAAATACGTGAGTGGTGTATATTCTTTGGACACATAACAGAACTGATTGTAATTATAAAAGGATTGTTTTCCGTGTGTAATTTATTATTATTCTCTTTTCTTCTGGTTGGATTTTAAAAGGGACCATACGTCAAAGCCTGACCTCCCACACATGCACTCTCTCTCTCTCTCACACACACACACAAAGATGTGTGCACTCACAAAACGGGCAGAAAAATGAAGGATGGAGGAAGGTGACAGGTAAACAAATTCAGTGTCATATTCTCCTGCTGTCTTCACTGTGCCACTTGGCATTTTAATGGAAGGGAATCTGATGTAACATATAGTGGTAACTACAACAGCAGCCACGTACCAGAGGGGAAAACTTAACTCCTCAGACCTATGCATTAAACATATTGTAGAATAGAGTGTAACATTTATCACTGTCATTCCTAGAGAGTTTGTGTAAATTTAAATGCGCTCAAGCGTGCTGATTCTCCCCCCCCCCCCCCCCACACACACACACAATGTATGCGTACAATGCCACCCCAAAGCCCATTTTCCTGAAATCCTTCTCATTGTTCTGCACGACCATACCACCAAACAGCTATTCATCTTTGGGGAATATGCTGTGCAGAAATGTCTTTGTATTTGTGGCTTTTTTTTGCTGTTGCTGTGTTTCACATCTGTCCGCCCATTTTTCAAAGTATAGTAAAAAATTAGAATAATGTAATATTTGAAAGAAAATATATCCATAAAGATTGCATATTTATTTCACTGCAAATTACATTTTTAGTCTGATTTCAGCCATTTATATTTTAAAACAATGATATGGGGAGTGTGTAGCGTATTTTATAAATGAATAAAAAAAAATAAAAAAAACTTTCATTGTTACAAATTGATGCTTCTTTGTTTTCATTCTGAGCCAAAGAAAAGAGCGTCAAGCACAAAAAGTCTAAAGACAATTAAATAAGACTTTTTAGATTATTTATGACAAGTACTTTTCCAGGATTATGAGCCGGAGTAAAACGGAACAATAATGCCCTTAAGTGTGGAATATATCGGGACAGTAGTGCATGGCAATACCAGCTGACACATTAAACATTAAAATAAATTACCTAACCTTTACAACTCGCAGTGCCAATAACAGGAAAAATGACAGATCATGGGTTATTATTCACTATGAGATCCCATGCATAGTAATGATGTCATCAATAATGTCCATGATATCACCGATCTTACAGCTTTTAAAAAAACATTTAAAGGAATTACTTCATTTTAAACCATCAGTCCAAATTCACTCAACCAGAAAAAAAAGGGGCCAGAGTCTTTACAGGACTGCAGGAGACGGGAAGAGAGAATGAATGGTGCGGCATGAGGACGACAGAAAAATGTGCCACATTAGGTTTTGTTACCAAACAGCACTCGTGGGTCAATTTAGCAAATAATGCAAGCAGAACCTGACTGAAGAGGCGCATCAGTACTATCAAAGTGTAAGATCGTCAGTGACCGGCAGATGATGAATATATCTCATCTGACAAATAACAGAATCATCCTGAACGGACTTTCCGTCAGTGGTGGGCTTCTGTGCCAGTTCATACGTCATTTTTATTAAATCCAGGACCTTAGTAAATGTGTGTGAACGTGGCGCTCGTCACCTCCATGCTTTGCAGACAAAGACTGCAAACGTTGACAAACTGCATGCAAACTGTCCGTGTGCACACATTCATTCTGTGCATTTTTGGAAAAATGGATTTTGTTACACATTGTGGTGTGCGTTTTACTGCACTGCTGTCACGGTGTTCTGTGTTAGTGTTCTGGCCGGTGTTGCTATATGCACATATTTAGATATCTTTTTTAAGAAAAACATGAGAAATGGTGAAGGAAATGTAGAAATAATCATAGTTGTCTTGTAATTCTTTATTATATACTGTATTTACACCTATATATATTTCTCTCAAACAAATAAAGGATATATGAATTGATATGATATACCGTATTTTTCGGATTATACGTCGCTCCGGATTATAGGTCGCACCAGCCAAAAAATGCATAATTAAGAAGAAAAAAACATATATAGGTCGCACTGGAGGATAAGTCGCATTTTTGGGGAAAATTTATTTGATAAAATCCAACACCAAACAACATACATGTCATCTTGAAAAGCAATTTAAAATAAATTAATTAAATTAAAATAAAATAGAGAACATCAGGCTCCGCTTCACTTCTTTTTTTTCCAACATAACACCGCAGCTCTCGCTCTACGCAACTCCGATGGACACACCTCCTTTTTACGGTAACCCAGAACAGTCTTTTACAAGAGTTATTCAGATAACTCTAGCACAAAGAACATGCTAACAAGTTTACCAAAATATCAGGTTTTACTCCAAATCACCAAATCCAAGGAAATCTTCATCCTCGGTGTCACTTTTAAATAACTCCCCCAACTCGGCAGGTAGACAAGACGCCGCTTCCTCTTCTACGTCGCTTACATCAGACTCATCGTCAGTTGCAGTTCCAATTATTCCAGCCTTTCTGAATCCCGACAGGATGGTTTCGGTTGTCACTGAAGCCCATGCTTTGTCGATCCATTCCTCTTGCGGTTTAATGTGAAAATAACATGTGAAATGATATACGGTAATAAAAAAAAGCATATATAAGTCGCTCCGATTTATAAGTCGCACCCCCGACCAAACTATGAAAAAAACTGCGACTTATAATCCAAAAAATACGGTAATACGATGCGATGCGATGCGACACGACATGACACAATCCGATATGATCAGATAATAACATTTATCTCTGAATACAAACAGACTTTATTCTTTTGCTTGTCTGTCTTATTGCTGAATCAGAGCATCTGATAGTTTGCCATTCCCGGTCTATGCAAAACAGAACTGTTCATCCTTTAATCAGGGATCATCAAATTCCCGGAGCGATCCAGAAAAAGCTGGATCCCCCTTTTGAGACGCTCACGTTTGCCTCCCTTTTGTCCTTCACCGTGTAGAACAACTGCGTCTCATGTGAATGTGGAAAAACAAGAGTGTGCCGTTTACATTTGGATGATGGCTCCTGATTGATACCTTCTGCTCGCACTGATCAAACATTATAGAACACATTACAGCATATTGCGCATCTCAGTAAGGGTCATTTCCAAAAAGCCGTCGACTCTGCCTCTGCAGAAAATCTTAAAATAAATTTAATTGCCTGCATCCACCATCAGAAATGACTTTATGCATTTTGCTTCATAATTAAGAGCTTTCACATCCATAAACTTAAATCACTGTGCACAGCTGTTGAGGTGTAATTAAAGCATTAAATATGTGAACGATCGACTCCCACTAAACAAGATGACACCAACAACACAGAACTTAGAGGTGAACCTGCAGGCTGGCTGGGCTTTTCCCCCTCAACTACAACCTGGAGTGTTTCTTTCTTTCATGTTTTCCAACTCAGATATCAGTGCCATAAATCTCACCGGTTCGCCACAGCATTCCTAGCTGAACTGATGTTAACACCATTAGCTGATGATTTAATGACACTGCAGATGAGGACAGTCATCCTCTTTCTATCATTCCCTCTTTTTTCATCCCTGTCTGCCGGCTGAGGATACAGGGAATCTGTGTGTTTTTTGAGGACGAGGGTGGTGGCGCTCGTATCTCATCACCTCCATTACACCAAGGTCACTCCATTGCTTTTCTTAATGTGATCAGGAAAAGTGTCACTTTTGCAGTTCTGTGGCAGTAAATAAGAACTGGCTCTAATTTGAATGTAGTGTACCAGAGGCCCTTTATGGGTTGTTAATTTAGTGTTTAAATACATTTAACAGTTGAGAGAGAGTACTGATTAGACCAGCGCGCCACGTGAAGGCTATTTTTCTCTCCACCATTTCCACCGACTTGCTGCAGCTTATTATTGTTATGGTGTGACAGATGAATGCCAGGCTTATTTTGAATTAAGGAGAACTTCAAAGGCAAAGAGGGCATTAAAGTGTGTCATTTTCTTAAATCATTTTTGCCTTTATTTCTCCTTTCGAGTCCTTATTTATTGATTTCCATTAAAAAGGAAATGGATTTGCAAACTATTAAAAAGGAAGCAACATTTCTACATACTATAACCCATGTAACATTCAACCCTTTAGCGAGAAACCAAGATTAAACTCTAGAGGCATTTAAATGGAATGTCAGTTTCATTATTTTTTTGAACATCATTAGGAATTAGGAAGCATTTTTGCACTTTACTTCATTTGATTTTTCTACAATATTAACTGGTAGCAACTAAGCGCTGGTAGTGCTCAAAGGTTCTTCATTAAGGTTGATTAAGTAGATATTGTAGTCCTGCTTTAATCCAACACTTATTCTGAAAGCCACGGACATTTTGGACAGTTCACATTTAACCACACTGTAGTTGCATCTTTGCAGCAGAATGACGTAAGATATTAATGCAGTTAGCGTATAGATAGAGGCACCACTCCAGACATCTGGATACTCATTATAAAATACCAGTAGGACATTTTATTTCACTAAACCTAATTTGCAATGAATAATTGTTGTAATGTGTTTTCAAGATGGCATGGGTTGTCATGGATACCATCTTGACTTCTAACGTTATTTCCATAATAAAGTAGAGCTGTAAGCTTTAAGATTTATTGTTTGTTCGATCCAGAGCCTTCTTAAGAATCATCATGTGGCATAATATATGATGAAATGAAATGTACAAGCGTGTGTAGCTTCCCCACTGAGCACAGAAGCGACCGCTGATCAAGGCCATGAGTTTTCTCTCTCTTTTATTATGTTTCTGTTACTCACAACTTCCATCCACTTCCTCCGCCAGCTGCGAGTACACGGTGGCCATGAAAACCAATAAGGCCCAACCAGCCACCTCCACACTACAGATTTCTCCTGACACCTAATGCCAGTTATGAAATTGAAGGATAAGTTAATGTGTCACAGAAGCATTGATTTTTCATTTGCTTCTCACTGCCCCCCAGTCCCACAGCCAAGCCTGGGCCTTTCCCTCGTGCTTCAGGATGAATTACTGTGGCCCCGGTTGAAACAGAGCATTGTGGGGTGACAAGGGAGCCGGGGCGGGTGTTCACGAGAGGTGCCGCGCCTGATTACAGGTGCCACAGTTGTCTGTGCCAGGAGGACCCAAAATACTCAAGATCAACTCCTTTCAGCACAGTTTTAATAGCGTGTATCCCTATCTATCAGGGAATATTGTCATCTTCCGTTTTATTTTCAACAATACTTCTATAAAATATGCCTTTGTGTTTATGTGTTCTTTAAAACGTGTGATTTTTTTCTCATATCTGATATATAAATTCTCACACCTTTGAGTCCACTTATATAACTGATATATAGAACAATAAGGAGGTCTCCACAGTGGGAATAAAATAAGTGGTACAAGAAATCTGTGCATGGCCTCTGTGAAGGGAAAAGTACGCTCACGTAACAACAACACAGTGCTCAATGAGCTATGTCCTCAGTTCCATATGAGATTTGTTAATACAAAAGCTAGCTGGTGAAAAACATTGTCCTGCTCCCTGTGACAAAGACAAAGTGCCTGTGTTTGGCGTACGCGAGTCAAAGGGACAGGTGACGGCAGGCAGGGAGACCGGGGAGGGAATTTGAATTTCACATCTAGGAGGAGGCAGCATGTCATTAAAAACCCTAATTTCAGTGTCAAGTAGACTTACAGGTGATCCATCATCTTGTCAGAAGAATTTTATTTTATTTTCAAAGAACTTTAACACAGGCTTTCCAGACTTTTTGCCTCATTTCCAATTAGATTTAAACACAATTAATGGAAAAGTCTTGTCCCAAGAGTACGGACGAGTGATACCTGCCCGCTCAAGCAGATCTGAGGGAAACTACTTATAATAAAAATAAGCATCAAAGATTCTGATTAGATTTTTTTTTAAATAGAGCTGAACTTCTCTTCTCCTGCCTAATGAAGTTACATCATGATAAACAGCTAATGGCTACTTGGAAGTTAATAATCCACTGTTGCACACATAGCATCTCCGCTGCTCTTCATGTTCCAGCATTAAGCTGAATATTAGGAGCCATGAATGCCATTTATTTGTGCATTTCTAAATGTTAAGGCCTGTCAACTCTAATCTGTCCACTGGAGTTGCTCTGGAAATAAAATGCATCAGAGGGGACCTGAGAGGAGGACACACGTTAACCCAGATAGGCTGTGACAAAACACCATTACCTTCTCCTGTTCACACAGCGAGGTACAGGACAGCTAGTAGTCCCCTGTCTCTGGGAGGAATCCATCTAAATGACACACACACCCACACACACGCACGCACGCACGCATACACACAGATCATCTCACTTTCAGCAAGGACTTTGGACTTCTTTTTTTCCTCTACAATAAACCTACACAATCGTAAATCTGCAAAGAAAACTGATTCATTATTGTTTGTCTATATTTAAAAAGAATATAGTACTGATAGGATCAAGATTCTTTTAGATATTATTAATATATATAATCATTTAACACTGAACAGTTTGCGTATAAAGAGCATTTTATTACTGAGGTAACGTGTTTGATGTTTTATTATGTTTAATGCTGCATCTGATCAAATTTTATGTAATTTAACTTTTCGGATCTTGAATGTTTTCCCAAAATTCTACCTTCCAGTAAAAATCATAATTTATTTGTGTATTCTATTTAAATCCCTGCAGAATAAAGACCAATTTAAATTATGGAATACATTATTTATTTAAGTTAATAAATACATGCTTCAAAATTATAAACTAACACAAATGGAAACAAAGTACCTCACAATTATACATAATATATCAACATATAGTATCAGTATTAAAACCAACATTTAAAAAACACGACATAGTATTTAACAATATACCCAAGTTAAACAACATATTATCATCAAATTAACTGAAAGTATCAAAAGTAAAAATGGATGTTAGTCAATCAGAGGACTGCCCTTGCATTGTAGTCTCATCATGTGATGAATGCGCGGCAGTGTCTTTAGGTTTTAGCTGCTTTAATGCAGCGCTGTTGGATTAAAGCTGTGGGATGGATTCCCACAGCTCTCATGCTGACATGCTGGACACACCTTTCTTTTCCTCACTCTGTTTTACCTATGCATTCGTACAGACACACCTGCAGGAGACCAGCACCTGGTGGGGCGCAAGCTAAAATCAACTCGTGAAAAGTAAATAAATAAGAAAAGAAAATATTTTAAATTACTATTCTGATCTTTTCCATATGTATAAAATATTTGCAAAAAAAAAAAACACTGAAAAGCAGCCTTTAAAACTTAATAAACATTTGCTGCAGGAAATGAGAGGTGACTTGGCAACATTTTTGTAACTTAGCAACGTCAACAAGGAAGATGTCTGCCTGCTCTGCAACTTATCCTCCAAACACATGTGTTCCTTATCTTACATTGTCTATATGCTAATTGTAGCTTTCATGTATGGTTTGGCCAAATGCCACATAATATTCTGATTGCAATGAAGATATTCATTAAGTTAGTTTATTTGATCGTTTGGTCAGTTAGAGTTGTCAAACATCAGTAAACTTGCCGTCATAGCAATAGTGTGCACATGCATACAGGAGTGCGATAGGTCCATTTCAGAGTGTGCACTTGCAGTTCCCGATGCTTTAATTTTAACCCTCACCCTGACTTTCACTTTACCTGCCCAGTAATTACTGACAGTTTCATTTCTAGAATGTTTGATATTTTAGATTGTCATCATGAACCTTGTCCGTAAACGCTCAATGCAACAAAAGCTCTCAGATAAATGTCATTTTAGGTTTATAACTTTATCACATTTCATATTTAAAAAGCAATGAACCACTGTGAAATAATATTTGAAATATGGACAAAATTAAGATAAGACTGAGAAGAAATTTTGAGAAAGCTGCGCTCTGTGTGTAGCAAACAAGCTAACTGTTTGATCACATCCTTTAAAAAAGAAAAACAACAACAACAACAACAATGCACCATATAAGAAAAAAGACAAATCCTTTATACCATTTCCTCTGTGGAAACTGAGTGGTGACAGACCTCAGATGGATGTGACACCAGCAGTCCCACCACAGCGCGCTCCTGCTGGTGTCACAACGTGGATATATAACTACCGCCGTCCTTGCTTCAAGCTGCCTAACTGGACAAAAATGCCCCGGCAGCAGAAAATGCCGACAAAAACCCTGGGCTTTATTAGCTGAACCTTCCCAGCATGCTTTGCAATGACAAATGATTGACTTGGAACAATATCTAAGGTGATCAGGATAAAGTACCAGCCATTTCAAGGCTCAGCAAAATTCAAATTCTAATTAGACCTTGCACCACATTCCAAATAAAAATGGGTCCCTAGGTGGTTCAGCCTATCAGGTGTCTCTCCCAGACCACTGAAACAAAACGAATAAAGAAAATGATTAAAGCGATAACAAAGGCATAAAATTCAAATTATAGCAGCATCACATCTGGGATCTGTATGTATATATGTTTCACCACACTTACTATTTCTGCTCTCCCTCTCCTTTTCTCTGACTCTCACTAAGCCGTCCCCACACACACACACACACAACACACACACAGCATTCCTTTCCATCTGCATGAAGACAATCAAAGAACAGAAAAAAGACAGAGTGGGAAAGAGAGAGTGACAAATCAGGGAAATTAAAAGGTAGAGAGCGAGAACGCAAATAGGCTCTCAGCTTTAAGGTTATTAATGACTCCTCAAAAATGTGCGAATTTTCCAATCTCTCTGAGAAGCGCTTGAAGGAGCCTGCAGATGAAGCTGACCTTCACAATGTTCTTTGGTCTTTAGTTAAGAAATTCACTCGCCATTATGGCATCATTAGGGAAACAAGGATAAAATTACTCCATGGTTAATGACCTATAGGATCCCCACCAAAATTTGTTTCAGATCTAATAAAACTGAGCTTAACACACTCGAATGAATTATGAGGACTGCTACGCTGGGTATTAAAATGTGAGGAAATAGATTTTCTGAAGCTAGGAGGACTGGACTTTTCAAATCAGATAGTAGAATGGAATTTTCTGGGTAATAAATTCTACCATGTCTCAATTTCATTTCATTTTTTTTTTACTTCTTTTTTACTTTTCAGGCAATGATGGAATCTGAGAATGGGATGGCCTCTAAAAATGCATTGGCAATTGCATTCTCCTCCTCTATCCCCTTAAGGTAGATAGATTGATGGATGAATGCTTAAATGGGCAAATAAGTGGGAAAGAAAATTCGAGGCAAAAGAAAACCCAATGTATGATGGAAATAAACAATGAGTTACACACATCCCAGACGGTACATGATAAATAAATAAAAACACCTTCAAAAGTATCACTTATCTGTATCTGCATTAATACTGATTAACACACAAACACTCAAACCACCGTGCCCCCGCAGCTCACCTATGAAACCTTGCATGCAACATGATGAAAAATACAATGGTATTTTATAAAACGCCATTTTAACAGCAGCTCTGGTCTGGCACGGTTTGGTTGCAGCCCCAGAGAAGAGGTTTGTGAGCTAATGGCATTTGCTCTCTTTAAACTTTAATCTTTCCTATTAATTCCCTGCAACTGGAGAATGTGCGAGAGTTAATGTTCCATGAACGTGTTTCTCACTCTGCAATCTCTTCAAGCTAATTACCTTCAGGTGCTAAATGGGGGGAAATTGCAATCCATTTGGAAAGGAGCATTTTCACCTCCCCTTTGCCTATGTAACACAGTGGGTGCAGTTAAAAAGAAAGAAAATCAAACATAGGAAACTGGACCGGAGTACATTTAATCAAAACTAGACACTTTGTGCAGAGCCCTGATTGGCTCTCCCTCTACAAGGTGGCTTTGGGAGAGTAAATTGCTTCCTGTAGTTTCCCGCCTCACTGCTTATTTTGCAGGTCACTTGGAGGTCAGCAGGTGCAACACCGGACAACACTGAACAGATGTTTGATCGGCATGAATTGCATATATTGGCAATCAAACTTTTCCTGATGTGAAAGGAGAGGCTTGCCAAATTGGCCATTCTGAAGGGTGAACACAAGGGAGACAGAGAAGAACTCAAAATACAAATTAAAAGCAGATTAAGTCAACGTGACAGATTCACGGTTGCTTGTACGGAACATTAAATCTCGGGGAGTGACACAGTATTCATCAATGACAGAATCAAGTTGCTGGTATACAAATGGCTCCCCAGTCAATCGCTAATCAGTAACGCAGGATGGACAGGCTCATTGCAGACAAATAGCTTGGATAAGTTTTGCCTTTAAAGGACCAGCATGTGGAGGAGGGTTATGTGGAAAGGAAGTGGAGAGCGATCGGGTCAGGGTGAGTGAACAGCAGGGGTTCTCCACTCCTCAGAGGAGTCTGGAGCGTGGAGGGTCACTTTGTCCCCCCGTTTGATCTTTGTCTTCACATGACACAGCAGGAAATTAAAGATGAAAGGAGGTTCTAATGATGGTACTGTCTAACAAACATGGGCACAATTTGCCATGCTTAAATATGTTGGATCTGAGGTTGATCCACTCATGGTCCTGGATCAGATCCTTTTAACTCTGTGTCCTTGCAAAAAAAAAAAAGCTTTGTCAAATGTAAGATTTGAATTCTCCTCCATGTCACTTAATTTGATCTGGAATCACACAAAAACTGCAATGTAAACAACATTTAGATATTTTTTTAACTCATTGTTAGTCGCTTCATAGGAATTCACTGCAAATATTTTATGCAATAAAACATTAAAAAAGAAGATTCTAATGCATCGAACTAATTTCATTAGCTAGCATGAAAGGGAAGTACTATTTTGTGGTACAAGGAAAAAAAACAAACAGCACATTTTTTCACGGGCCATATTTCTTGCATGTAATAATAAATGAATTAGTAGTGGGGAGTACTACAAACAGTCCATATCTTAGACAAACAGTCGTAGTGACGGCGCTGAGCTCCCACTGTGTTGAGGAATCTCCTACCAACAGAAACTCCCTCCCATTTATCTTAAGTGGCTGAGACGAGGAGGAAGACCTCGCTCTGGGAGGCTGAGGGAACATCAAAAGAGGAGCGTCCCAGATAAGTGGCGCTCTGTTTTTCTGAAGCCTTATGAAAATCACCTCGCTGGTAACTAAAACCCAAGAAGCAAGATGGCTTACACGATTGCACTCTATGTGGCCTTTCGCTCGATCATTTCATGCAGATTGCCCGAGGGCATATGTAAACATCAAGCAGCCACTGATGTTTTATTGTATTTGTATTTTTTTTTCTGAACCCTGTTACTCTTCTTCAGTTTTTTTTTTTTTTTTATCTTCCCTAAAATGCCAAAGCTATTTGGCTAAATCATTAGCTGTGTTATGGCCGTACAATATGGCTCAGGCGAGTAGCATCCCTGTGTAGTACTGAAAGGTTATTTTCTTGATGAACACTTGAGGGTCCACTGATCCCTTGTAAAGTGTCTGTTGGAAAATGCATTGACATTTTGCATGAAAGGAAAATCCACCTCAATAGAGGTGGCTTTCATTGCTCTTCAGGTTTCAGGCCATTATACCTGCAATGGGGACCATTCAAGCTTGTTTAGTATTACCTCTGAGAAAACCCTTACGCTACCTCACAAACTGGGTTTGAAAGTGAGAGATATAAACCTCAGACCTGAAGAGAGACTTTTGACATGTAAAGGTGTTTATCTGATGTACGTCTATGAAAGAAAAGGTCTAGCCGTGGGTTTTACAACAGATTCACAAGTTGCTGCAAAGCAACATTGCTGAAACACTAAAATGTAATAAATATTGAATATTGAAAAGCACTTTGTAAATAAAGGCCTTTGTAAGTAACTGCCTCACAATACGCATGACATGTATCCTTAAGCATCTTTGTGTAAAAATACAATAATGTGACGTACTTTTAAGATTGAAATTTATGTGGATAAATACGTAGGTGCAATCATGACATGTAAGTCCTTGCATCATTTGCATGTGATATAACAATTATTACATCATCAATTTAAAGCATAAATGCTGCACACAATCCGTAATAATTAAAAAGTATAATAATGTAATAATAAAGTGTACATGGGATATTACCCATTATGACAAATGACTACCTTAACTACATGTATTTTTGATAAAGCTTAGAAACAGTACAGTAAAGTTTTTATATGTCTTAACATCCTTTGAAAATTGCAATTTGTTTAAAATTTTACATCTAGGAGGAGGCAGCATATAGGAGGCAAATATGGCATAAATGCTGCCATATTTATTTATATTATAAATTTGAAATATTCAATACGCAAAGTAGAAAATATTAAAATATCTTCCTAAAATGTTTGGCACTTTGTTACAAAAATTGAAATTTGTTATAGAAATGTCCTGCAGCTGATGTTATGACATTTTAAGAATATTTCAAAGCTAAATTGCTAATTTAATTTTTGGACTTTTGCGTTTTATTGGTGTGCCGACTTGTAATATGCCCCTGATATTTTTGAGACTATACCTTCAAAAGTGTTTTAGGGTCTTTTTATGTTGCGTTGCATGACAGTACACAACATTTTGCATGCCTTGTTGTGTTCATATCATTCAGCTTCATTTCCCACAGGGGAAAAAAGTTAAGGAAAATTATCTCTCTTCAAGCAGGATTCAGGTGTTGTCACGGACAACACAATCTCCATAGACAAGTACATTCAATGCAAATGCTGCACCTGCCATGCGTTGTAAAAGCTTTAGCAATTTCGGTTAAAAAAATAAATAAATACAGGACTCATATCATTTGGAAACGCAGACTTGCCATTTCACGCACCAGCATCCCAGCAATCCGTAAAGACCGAGAGACATTCCTCAACAGGATTAGAATTGTACGATCACCAGGAAAAAGACCTCAAACCCCGAAAAGCAAACCTTTTGAGCTTTCCATATACTTTCTTCCCTAAAGTTTGATGTTAACTGTTTGTATTTTCACAGCGGGAGCAAAATGTGTCTTGGAGCTAATCCTTACTAAATGACTGTCAATTAAATAAAATAAACTATAGCTGAACCCACCACAGCGGAGAACTACATGCTCAGAGACTACACGACAGTCGTCTTCTTAGTCCAGTAAGGCTGAGTGGCTTCACACTGATAACGTAGGTAATGGCGTTTCTGGAAGAGCGAGGCCAGATGAAACACACCACGCGGACAGATACCACAGGCACACTTGGCCCCTTCTGTTGGAAAATTTCATTTTTTCCGGCAGGAAGCCATGAATACTGAGGTTGAATCCAAATCCGGTTTTCCGCATTTTATCAGCGTGTGGCCCACCAAGTGGTGCGACGGAATGGGGAAGTGGAGGGCTGAGGAGGGGGTGTGGAGGGGATGATCCACTCAGCCGAGACCCTCCACTTTAATCCAATTTACAGCCTCCCCCAGCAAAAGATAATTACAGCCCTTAAACCAGCTAGGAAAGGGGTAGGAAGAAAAAGCCTCACTCACCCAAACTGCGCCCCCCAGCCCCGGAAGTCTCCACCTAGAGAAGGAGAGGGAGGCTCTGTTAGCAGGACTTAAGCAAAGTCATTGTGACTAACGGAGAGTGTGTGTAGCTAATGAGGCAAAGTGTTTTTTCTCCAGCATGAGGTTGCCCGCTGGGCAGCGGCAGAATGCACCCCAGGACTTCTTTGCTCACTCATGCTCGCCTCTGAGGTAGGGGAGTTGTACTTTCGGGTTGGTTTTTCAATAAGTGCTCTTGTTTGCCATTAATCAGTGCACTTCAGTTGTTTGTCAAGAACTTAGCATAACTTTTAAATATTTCATGTTATCCTGTCTATTTTGCAGCACATTGCATATGATGATGAATATATTTATTAGATAGAATGTTAGAGTACAAGTACAGTCACACAGTAGCATGTATTACAGTACAAATAACGTCAAACATCCTGTCTAAGAGGAGCATTTCAAAAAAGCCCTTGCGGGCTTGTTTCCGTTGAAAGTCAATGATGGTGCTATATCGAATTATCACCTTGCAATGCATCATAGCCAGAGGCCTTTGAAGTGAGAGCCAAGGAACGAGGTTAAGTTTTGCAAAAGAATGTAAACATTTTTTTATAAGAATGAAGGGGCTCACTGGGGAGCGGAAACGCTGGCCAGTCCTAATTAATAGACGGGAAGACACTCCCAAAGTCTCCTATTCACCAGCTCACAATGGAGATCTCCACCAAGCAGAACCTGGAATGGAATATGGGAGGAGTGGATGGATAGAGAGAGAGAGAGAGAGAGAGAGAGAGAGAGAGAGAGACTCTATCCTACATTCTATTTCTAAAACTTATCCAATGGTGGCCTCTCCTCTCCCCCAACCCTCCCACCTCCCATCACTGTCTCCCTGACACCATCCCTCCGTGTTTCAGGTGCATTAACAGTGGTTGGAGTCAAGAGCATTGGATGGGTGTGGGGATGGGGGGGGTATTTTGTCGAGTCAAGAGGGGAGGGGTTTGTAAGAGGCAACAGGAGAAGTGTGGTCCCACCTGCCACTGATTATCCTCCCAGTTAGAGGGTTTATTCTTGACCTATGAACTTCAGAGCCGCCCGCAACACTAATCTGTTAATTAACCGAGAAATACCCTGGAAAGACTTTGAGCGTTCGTTGTGTGTGCGTGTGCATGCAAGTGTGTAAAAAGAAGAGACAACAAGAGCAACAGTGAAAGAGAGAGCGAGAGAGAGAGAGAGCGGTTTCGTATAGGTTTCACACTGTGGCATGCGGATGCTCTGTGTCTCGCTCGCACCTTCTCCCACTGATGTTGCTCTATAAGTAGGACATTGCCATCACAACTGTATACAATCTGCACTCCTCCTTGTTGCAAATGCTCTGATAATGGTACCCCCACCCCCAATAGCATGACGACGCATTGAACGTTTGTCCCTCCATGCGCCAAAAACCTCAAAGGAAAAACTGTGTAACGCTTGTTTTATTTATCTTTTGGAACACACTGATTGAAGCGCTCTGACTTTCTTCCACTAACATGTATCGTGTCCTTGAAATTAAATGACAAAATATCTCTTTGGACCTTGCTGCTCAGAAAGTCACAAGTGAGACTTTTTTTTTTTATCTGACGCCACTATCAAGGGAATGATATTTCATTTAATCGACTGAGCTTACACTGTCGTTGTTTTGCATGTAGCTAGTTAATGGCACAGGGAAAGACTCGAGCCAGATTAAGTATTTGCAGATTAATATAGTCCTCCTTTCACTGTCAAAAGCTACAACCAGGGAACAGAGTGGAGTCCTGTCCAGTGTTTTGTCTATTTATCAATTCATTTCAACTTTATACTCTGTGGCTCTATAATAATATGACCTGTCCACCTTCTTTGCTCCCATTATAATTATTAGAGGAGGACAGTATAACTTGCTTTCCACAAATTATTACATGTGTACAAGACTTTAAAAGAAGAGAAACAAAAGTGATCTTTGCTTTTGCCCCGTGATGTGCTGGCGACGTGTTCAAGGTGTACCCCGCCTCTCGCCCAAAGCGGAAAAGCGGCTGTACTTGAGATTGTGGAAAAGATAATCGTCCCATCAACAAGAAGATGGATGGATGGATCATTGCTGTTCTGTTGTCATCACCTTCTGTCCATCACTTAAAAATACAAGTATAATGCAATGAGTGGAGGTTTACTGACTAACTTTGAAAATAACATTTGCATACATTCATCTGCGTGCCGCCTTAAGAAAAGGATCACACTGTTCATTTCATCACTCACTATCCTTTTTCCGACACCCCACTCTCCACTGTAATGACCCCACAGCACTAATATAATAAGCTATATTATTCCTGGTTGATGAGACACACCTGGTAGTCCTGCTGTAAACAAACACAAATCTCCGAGGTTGCTTTCACTACTGTGGCGGCTGATAAGTGGCGCAACAAAGTCAATTAGTTCTGTGTTTATTAGTATGTGACAGGTGCTGGGTCATGCAGATTAACTCACAACCCTTGGAGGGATGGGACGACGGTAATGGTGAAACATGTCCGTCCGACCAGAAAGTAAAGGCAGCAAAAGGAGCACAGTGAAGCCTGCCCAATTAATTATGCGCATTAATGGCAGTTCTGCTTGACTAAATGTTGATGTCATTAAAAACGCCTATTTTTTTTCTCCACAATGTGACATAATGGACATTCTTAAATAAAGAATCAAATCCTCCGTGCTTACGGAAACTCATTATATGTCATAAGCCACTCCTCCTCCTGAACCCTCCATTGATTAATTTAAAGCCATTGCCCTTGATTATCCAATCGAGCGCTTCATTCACGTACGACCTCTAACCTTCAACCTTCTCAGACGGGATATCGATTGAGAGAAATGGTTTATTTTCAGCTGCTGGAATAACCCCACCTTTAAAAAAGAGTTGCTGACAAAGTGTCCTTTCATTAACCCCCCCCCCCCCCTCGAGAGCTGTTGTAGCTATTGTTTTTGCACACTTCAAGTTGAATGACCGGCTCAGACATCGAGTTGAGCCCATTTAGACAACTATTACATTAAATAATTGTCAAAATGAAGGGATGGATCAATAACACTCACGGTTCTCTGAAAGCTACTGATGCAAAAAAGTGTCCAGTCCTGTAATTCAAACACAACAATCCCCTGTTTGCTGGCTTCAACACGACAAATGAATTGTTTCCACTCTTTTACAGTGTGCGGCTGCGTGTGATTTGATTAATTTGACAGAACTGATTGTTGCACTGCTTCTGGGTAAACCCACTTCATCAAACTGCTTTACATTTCACGTTTTACTTATGATGGAGGATCGTTCTCCTCTTGAAACAAATTAAGCATGAAATGTACAATCGCAATGCAACCTATGTCTATGCAAATAAGGAATGCGTCAAGATGATGCACTAGATCAATAGTTGGCATCATTCTGGCCTGAAGCTGAACGCCGATCAGCGAAGCAAAACCGTGAAAAGAGTAATGACTTATAGTGTGGTCAAACTACGGTTGGCCCCCGGGATGTCCTCTTGGTCGCAACACTCTGACCTTATTAAAAACTTGCCCTGAACTCATCCTGACTGTTCATTTCAATCAGTTTAATCTCCCAGGGGTGCAAGACTGGGTTTGAGCACAGATCTTCCTTTGCTGAGGGCTTTAAGGTGAGCTATAAATACACAAACGTATACACCAGATTCCCAACTAACTCTGCAAAAGAGTGCAATCAGGATTAGGTGGGACTGATGCACCTGTTTCTACTGCTGCGTTTGTTAAGAGGATCGGCAGTGCCCACAGGTGAGGCCTTTTCTTTTCCCATTCTGGGGGCCCGACAGCACTCAGAGTCTGTTAATATTTAAACAACCAAAGTATGACACAAATGCAAAAAGTTAACTGGAACTCGCCTTCGAAATGTCGGTGTTGGGTAAACGATTAACCAAAGGTCACATTTATTTTTTCAGCGTACGTTTTGACAGGGCGACAGAACTTTAGTTCCATACTCCACTTTCCCCCCGAGTGGATTTGAACTGCAAGGATTCACAAGTGCACCCTGTGGCACGACTTCAACACCCTTGCCGTGTCACTCTATCAAATAACCGTTGCAAAATGCCACGCCGGCGTTCCTTGTTTTGGTGCTTGCTGAACAAGGCTGCGTGGGATTGCTGTCCTCACCCTGTGGGCTGTCCTCTAGGGTGCAAGGAATCTCAGTCACTCACTGCACATCAGCCCCCCCACACCCCCCTCCCGCAGGGGCCCTGGCGCCAGCAGAGGCCGGTTAACACACTGTAAAGGCTTCAACTGAGCAGCACACAAACTGTTTTCTCTACACAAAGGGATTGGCTTCAACAAATGTCATAAGCCTATAATGAGCTGATCTCGGTGGCGAAGAAGAAAAGAAAGGGAAAATGCTTCCCCTCTCCAGTCGCTGGCTATTAGAGTCAGTGAGAGTGAAAAGGGGGAGGCTTCCCCGTTCTCTAAAAAAGCCCACAGAGGCTGGCCAACATGACAATGCTGGTCAATTAATTGGTGAAAAAGTGAAAATCCAATTAATGTGTATCAAGCTGGCACTTTTGCATGATGATGGCTCATTAGGAGTCCGAGCTGAGGGTGGAGGAGTAGAGCTGGGTGGAGGGGCTTAAACCCCACTCATTAAAGCTCTGTCTTTCTCAGTGGGGTTTTAGGGACCGGCTTATTTATTCAACAGGTTCTAAACAAAAACCTCACTGCAAATGCTCATTTAGTACATTTGAAACTGAGGAATTCTTTAATGGTGCGGTTGAAAAAAGACGAGGGATAGCTGTCCGTTTTCCTTATGCAACCACGGGCATCTGCATTTTCCCTGTTGAATAACTTAATAAATACGTATTCTCAAAAGCTGCCATCTGCAGCAGTCCACCTGCTCTTCACACACACCTCCTGCATGTGGTCTAAACTGGGTCAGTAAATTTTGACGCACACATCAAGGAATATATAACTTGTGCAAGATGCACATCAGATGACGTAACATTTACGCGCCAGGTTGCTACTGAAAAAAAAAATAATAATAATAATGGATAATGGTCCTATCAGTGCTTTACAAAACAAGATGATGTTGCTCCCTCGGCCACTTTTGAACCTCGGCATCGACTGACACAATAACGAATGTGCTCCCATCCTGTTGCAGCCGGCCCGTGTTTGTCTAGCCCCTGCCTCTACGTGTAAGATTAATACCCTTGCCACACTCTCATAGAATAATGTCACTTTAATCTTGTTTGGGGCGAAATTCGAAGTGGAGTGTGTCTACTTGTTTCCTGAGATTACTTCATCTTTCTTTCGGCAGCGGTGTGTGACTCTGCCGCCTGCTGTCCCCTGGCATTGGATGTCCCATTACCCTTCACACGCCGCAACTTTCTGCTGTTTGCACAGCCCTGGCCACAGGACCAAACAGGAGGCCGGCACACTATTGATGTTTTTAGCTTTTCTTTACCACTGCCAAACACCGTTCTGATTGTGTGCAGCCCACTATAGAGGACAATCGCCGGCGGCTGAGGCGTTGTGAGTGTTTTAGATGCTTTAAAATGTATCATCCAACAGAGGATGTCACTGCTTTGTTGTGCTGCACTTTGTAGTCTGCATGGAACAGAAAAAGTGTTGCTGTTTTTCCTGTAAGGTTTGATAGTTTGATACATCCATGGATTAGAGGGACATAGTATACTGCAATCAATGACATTTACTCATTCACTCCTACCCAAGATGAAGGAAAAGCACATTTCTGGCAGTTGCATATTTTACCACAAAGGCCATATTTTTTTATTCTGAGTGTATTTGTATTATTGTTGTTGTAATTTAAGTGCCTTCCCCACAATATCTGGCTGAAAGAGTTCTAAATCTTTATTTGGGCTTTATGTAAACACCACATGACCACAATATAAACAAGCACAATACAACATAGGCTAATGCATATGCCACGGGGGCAACACATACATTCCTTTTTGCAACATTTAATTGTTAATATTCAGTTAAAAAAAATTCAAGATGGCTTGTTCTCTCTTAATTATTGTCCTTTTGTGTGTGCATGCTTTTGAAAATCTGCAAATACTTAATCTGGCTCGAGTTTATTTCTATGAATATTTTAATGTTTAATATTCCTGTAAGTGAATTTGAATGAAAATGTATTTCTGCTGCTGTTTCTATAAGGCTCCTTGATGTCTGAGGTAGAAAAACACACTTTGTATGGAAAAGCTTTGTGCTGTTTGGAGAAGTGTTTTTCCCCTCACTCCCTAATAATCTATTCTGTTCAGCCAACTGCATACATTGACAAATGTTTCCAGCATTAGGTATTTACGCAGTGAAAGGTAATAGATGCAATGTCTTAAAAATGCCTGCTGCAGGAAACAGCAAACACATAGGCAAAAAAAATAAAAATAGGCTCTTTTCTGCAGCAGGGAAACTATCTATTTGCAGCAAATTTCAATCTACAATAACAAAGACAAAATCTCTGATAGGAAAAGAAAAAAGAAAACATTTTGTTCTATACATGAACTGAAAGATTTTTTTCAACACAATCTCTCACTTCTGAATTTTCCAATCTAGTTTTCACTATTTATAATTTGACTGTAAAAATGACCCAAAAGTAAAAGTGGACAATTATTTCATTCCTATTTTTATCACATCAGCAACAAAAGCGGCTCACAGGGAGTCGGTGAGTAGGCGGAGTAGTATGCTTTCTCTCTTATCTGCCAGAAGACATTCTGAAGTTCTCCAAAGAGCCACTCCAATTATTTTTAAGACACAGGCTTAATCCCCACTACTCGTAACATAAAATACACCCACGTAAGATCCAGAGATTCATGTTTCACTTTGTTTAATCTCATTATAGTCTTTTTGGTTAGTTGGGTGTAATTCCTACATCTCTTTCTTTGTGATTTATTTGGGTGCAGCTTGTTCTCGGAGGCTAATGAAAGCTGTGACTGTGCATTAATAAGGCTGCTTATTTCATCTGAACTCCAGTTCCTCCAATCACCTCTCGCTTATCTCGCACTTCTCTGAAATGCCGTTCTTATTAACTGACTGTTTTCATGCCCAGTTCCTGAATGTGAAACAACGTTGCTGAGATTAGCGTCAAAAAATTACGTCGAGCAAGGAACGTAAAACTGCGTGTGAGATATTAGACTTGAGTTTATCCGTGTGTTCTTTGCACAAGTTCTCTCTGGAGCAGCATTGCATTTAATGACAAAGTGGGATTTGCTATTGAAGAATGACCTGAAAAGAGAAAGGAAAATATATAACAAATCTTGTTCTGTTTGTACAAACTCCATAATAATCCGGGAAAAAAAGGAGAAAAAAATAAATATATTAAACAACAAGGTCAAAATAATGTGTGTGAAGAGGAACAATACCAACACACACTGCTGGCTCTGGGATGGAAACGACGAAAAGGCCATTAAAGCAGAGTTAAGGATGAAAGAATATGTTACATGTTCATATACAGCCTGCTGGGATTAATGGCTAACTCCCTCTGAGAGACGCCTCTGTTCTTAGCCAAGGCAAAATGACCACAGGCAGCTAAAGAATCTGGTGGTCAGTAACTGTAGCTGTTTCCCATACATATATTATTATAGCAATAGCAGCGGTGGTGATTGAATTTCTGACCTTTTGTTGAAATGGTAGAAGGGAGGGGCTGCATTTCAATTTTTGTTGTGTCATTCATGTCTTAAAATAACTACGGGGACGAAAGATCACGGCTTGATTCAATTACGGTGTTGTGTAAAGGCTAAAGATGACTGTATTCAACATGGACCCTCGCTTGTACATATCACAGGCAAATAAAGGCGAGTGATTCAACACACTCGAGTGAAATGGG
Source organism: Brachionichthys hirsutus (assembly GCF_040956055.1). NCBI lineage: Eukaryota > Metazoa > Chordata > Actinopteri > Lophiiformes > Brachionichthyidae > Brachionichthys > Brachionichthys hirsutus. The sequence continues at coordinate 8,804,699 of NC_090903.1, read as the reverse complement.
TTAACATTCTCGGATGCGTTGTCCAGAAAGAATATATATATATATATATATATACACTAAATAAAACAACAGGAATAAGTCCAGCACACGGCTCAGTCAGTGAAATGAGAGCAGGATTAGCAGAACTGCAACTCCAGTTTCAGTTTAAGCACAATCTCAAGCTGACAAGCCTGATACCAGACTCCTCATACCTCACAGTCCAAGTCGAAGCGCATGAAACGAGAAGTGTTTTGGTGGCAGGGCCTGGTCTCTGCTCTGCCCATCAGTAGCAGAGTTTGCATTAAAAGCTGCTGACAGCTGTGGGAGAGAGTTCCCACTTTCATCTCTCCCGTCTGGCCCCTGCAGCTCACCTCATCGTCACCCTCTCCCCTTTGCAGAGCTGCGCTCTTTATTAGGCTTTGTCGTGTCCCACGGCCCCGACCCAGAGAACCGCCCCGGACCCACGTTTTTGCACTTATTGCCAAACTTTTGCCTCATTTCATTTTTTATTTTATTTTTTGTGTGTGTGTGTGTGTATTTTTTCTTTCTTTTTTTAATCAAAGAACACTTCACTTGATAGCCTTGAACTGAGGGCCTTCCACTCCCGCAGAGCGGCCCACCCAGCAGCTCGTTCTCACCGTATCAACCTGCCGGCTGAAAGGAGGAAAATGAGCTCACCGAATGAAGGGTGTGTGTGTGTGTGTGTGTGTGCGCGCGCGCATGGCCCGAGAGGAAGAGGGTTGGTTGGTGTGCGCTTTAAAAACGTACCTTTTTGCTCCTTCTGTAAAAACAAAAAACAAAAAGAAGCGAAACAACAACAACAAAAGGTTCTACGGTGCATTGAGGGAAAAGGGATGCGCGCGTACTTTGATTGTGAGTTGGCGTGTCTACTGACCTCTGCTCTCTTGCTGCTGCTGCCGCCGCTTTATTGGTTGCAGCGACTGAAGGTCCCACTTTGACCGTCGGTGCTCAGAGATGCGCCCGCCTCTTGTAAATGCAGGCCTCTGCTGCCCCTTAGCGGAGGACGAAAGAAAGGCCTCCTCAAGAGTTAAGAGGAGGCTTCATTCTACCAATAACAACTACTTTTATGACCATTTATAAATGAAAAGAAACTTTCATGACATATTATAATAATATTATTATTCATCCCGTTAGCGCTGCTGATCCTGGGATCAGTTGCATCTCTATCAAACCTGTTTTATTCTTTGTCCCGGTGGACCTTGTTGTGTTTGCTTAGCAGCGGAAGTAAACAACATTATTTACCTGTTGTTGTACATAAAAACTTGGGTTGTGTTGTGCACCTCTTCACGGCTCAGCTTTCCTTTTAGTCAACACCACTCTGAACCGTTTGTTAAGGAAATATTTAAAAAAGAATGATATACTTCAGAAGTTAAAATACAATTATGTTTGAGTGTGCACAGACAACACCCCCTGGGCATCAGAAAGCTCATCTGGTTGCCTTTTCTTATTGAGACACTTGCATGCAACAATTTGAACTGTGAGCGCAATACTTATCTTGAAAATGAATGTCATTAATAAAATAAATCAGGAATGCTGTGAACAAAATATGTGGTTTTAAATAACCGTGAAGTAATTATATTTTTAAAAAAATCATCAAATCATTGTAATAAATTGATAGATGGTACGTCTGTATCTATCTTTTCTCTGCTTTACTTTTTCAACGGCGATTTAAACAATATCATCGGCAGGTAATGAGTTTCAGCGCATTCAAAGTGAGATGAGATGAGATGAGGTTGTTTATGATGCAGGAGCAGCTGAGCAACATTTGAAGGTAAAACAGGAAGAGGCACATTGTGGACAGGAGCCAACATGTTGCAGACATGTGTGGCAGAAACAGACGCTCGGCATCAGAAAAATGACTCTGGGTGATGATCAAGACGTATAGCGCATTTAATCAAATCTGTGGAGGAGTGTGTGAATCCTTTGCTGGGGTGGTCCGTCTACGTCTGACATGAAAGTTAATTTGTTGCTCTCCTCGACTGGTTGCTGATAGAGTTGCATTTTGTCCGGTGTAAGCAGTGAGGTAACGCAGTTGAATGACCCTTTATTCTTGGGTGCGATAGAGCTGCCTTCCAGATTTGAACTCAAGTTGTGTATTTCTACACGACGGGGGGGACGGGCGGACGGGGGGGGACATTAGAAACCATTCAGGTCTGAGTCAAGGAATGGAGAAATGCACACTAGTTCCTGGTACTTAAAACCTGCAGAGCACCGGCAGATGATAAAGTTCAGAGCGGGTTCGCGGATGGTCTGCGGTGCTCTCCTGTCTCTGGATGATGACATCCTTTTTTATTTGGTCTGATACGGTATGACCTCAGACGTCTACTGGGACAAAACGCAGCCAAATTGGGAACAGTTGAACCCATGGTACGGTTATCTCCTGGGGAAAGGTGTCCAGTCCAATTAAGATGAGGGGAGGGCAACTGCAGGAGTGGGAGTTCAGGTATCCGAATGAATAATTTATGAGACAGGTTAAAGGACATTAACCTCCAATTAGGTGCTTTAGCTCCATCAATATGAGACACACAATGGATTCAAAAAAAGCCAAAACGAGTCTCTCGGAATACATAGTGGTATGGCTAGGGCCAATAATAAATTCTATAATTCAATCAGAATCAGTATATTTTACATAAGTGATCACATTAAATTTTCTAACAACTTTTTGCATTTTTTTTTATTCTCAGAATTGAATCCCTCCGTTTGCTTCTCATCGTTTGTAACAATGATGGCATGACAGCTTTTTTGATTGAAAGGAAGACATGTGAACAAATGGAAGGCCAAGAGGAAAGGCATGCAGTGTCATTGTATCCGAAGGTGTTAAGTTCTTTTTTTGTGAGTATCAGTGCATGCACTTAACCTTCAGTCCCCCCGCCACAGGCCCGTGGGCTTTTTTTTGTTTTTTTTTTACCTCAGAAATATGTCTCCTCTTTTCTTTCCCCGGTGAGCTTCTCCTGAAACTTGTCAGCGAGACAATGCGGAAGGAAGTGAGAGATAAAGTTGCCGGGCTCTCTTTCTTGCAGTGTTTATTTGCTGTGTCAAGGATTGAGAGATTACACCGTGTCTACGCGGTAAGGCAGGAATCTGGTCAAGCATTTCCTCGGGCTAAAAACATCACTTGACGAGGCAGAGGAGGATCACTGACACCTGCATTAAGGATGAAGATCCTGACTTGGGCCCATTTAGAGCGAGGAAGGAGTCGTCATCAATCATTTGTGTGGAGATGCTGCAGGAGTTTTATTTTGGGCTGAAGACACTGGAAACATTCCCTGTAAAGGATTAAATTACTTTTCACTTTCTCCGATAAATGGATGAGGGAGAATCTCATCCGTTATCCAAACATTTTAGCATTTATGCAAATATTAGCTTCACCTTTCTGTAAATGTTTGCAATTGCAAAGATTTGGCTATAAAATATTATTATCTTACAGCAAATCCTTTGTCATCTAGATATTATCCATTAAATGTGATATTCACAATATGTTTTTGTTTTGATTTGAATAGCTGCGACGCTTTCAAGTGTATCTCCAAGTATTTGTTAGTTTGATAGTTTGAAATATTTTAAAACACAATTTAACACATCTTATGTAATCAAAACGTGCATTCTAATTAACTATCACCTGTCCTTTGTATTCAATCAGACAGCCACTCATAGGCAGCAGGGATGGTGCCAATAACCCTCATGCTGTCAGCATTGTGATTGATCACCAGCAGATAAACATCAGATCAGCGACAGGCAACAGGACAGACATTGATCCCCAGAGGAAAAAAAAAAAGAACTTGTCACACAACAGCATATACAAACCTGAGAGAAACATCTGTCAAAATATCAGAGAGAACTGTACCTGTGACTGAAACATCTGGCAACTGTGTTGGATGCTGGTTGATGGCCAGAGATTACAGATCGTCTCCATCAGGTGCCCAAATCAGTGAAAAGTTGAAATAGTGCATGAACCTATCATAAGAGGTTTACGGATAAGCATATAAAGGTTTGCATTCCCCCCCCCCCCCTCCCCCTCCCACTTTCAAAAGTCAATATTTATCAGACAAACAGACAATCGGTTAATTCCTGCAGCATGACAGAGGTGAACGGCTCCATCCCAGCTGGTCACGTGAAACGCTCACCTGGACGGAACCTGAATCTGTTTTTTCCTGTCATTAGCTACAGGCCTCATTCAATGCAATACTTAAGAAGAAAGAAGGGGGAAAGAAAACGAATGAAGGAGAGGTGAATGGTCAGTCTGACAAAAGGGGGCCAGCCTTGCATCGAAAGGAAGGGCGGATTTCCGTGTGCTGCACTGTCAGTGTGTTTCCCCTTAATTAAAACAGTCACAAGTTTCATTGAGCGGCGAATCAAAGAGGGGCTACACCATAAAGCAGGCTGTGTGTGCGTGTGTGTGTGTGTGACAAGCAGACACAAGGATGGAGGGGATTTAAACTGGGCCCATTCCGATGGTCGGCCACTCAGAATTGTTCATTAATCTCCTGCCGGGAGATGAAAACATTCCAATTAAAAATTAGCAGGATGAAAAATGGGATAACTTCTCAAACTTCCTCCCCAGAAGCCTGACCTCATACTTGAATAATTTTCTATTCTTTTTTTTTTTTTTTTTTTTTTTTGTTGCAGTTTGTCACTTAAAAAGAAAAAAAAATGAAAGTCTTCTGGAAATGATTAAATGGTTAAAAAAAAAATTGTTGAATAATATAATGATAAAGATTACAGCAACTCTCCCGTGGCAAGGCGTTTCCCCTCGAGCCTATTGCGCTTTTTTTAATTTCCCAAAACATATTTCATGTTAAATTATCCCACAGGGAACCAGAACAGGCTTCTCCAATGACGAGCCTCCCCATCTTTCAGCAGGGCACCCCAACCGGACAATAGCAGGCTCCACTGGGGGGTGAGACAACGCTTCCTCCACTTGGGCGAGTGCATGGGATCTCCTCACTGCTGCTTTGTCATACTTGATCTCAGGATCAGAAGCGCACCCGATCCCTAACGGCCTAACGACCCAACACTTTCCACATCATTTGATTTCCTCGACAGTGGACGGACAAACCTGCCCCTGCGCTCATCAATTATGAAAGATCCAATGTTTGGAGGATTAAAAATGCAACATTATTTTTTTTCACTTGTACCACATGACATGCCCTCTGTGTTTTGTTGGAGCAGGGTGGGATTCCCCTCTCATGTTCCCTCCAAGAACGGAGGCCATGAAATATGCAGGGAGGATGCATAATGGTAGAAAATTGCTAATCGTAGCTCATGCAAGTTGAGAAGGCTGGACGAGGAGAGAGACAGCGGCGTGCGGAGGCGTCAACGCATGATAAGGGTGCTGTGATGTCTACTGGGTTTTATGTTGAGAGGGGGGGGGGGGGGGGGTTGCTGTGGAAATACTGCAAGGGGGGAAAATCCATCATGTAATTCTATTGCTGTATTCTTATGTTAGGTTGCAACTTCATTAGAGGCTCGGACAAGTGAAAACAGTCGACTTTATGAAATCTGAACGCTGAGCCATTTCCCACATCGTGTCCGGACGAGGTGACAGCAGCCGTGTTTGTGTCTGAGGTGGGATGGGGACAGAATGTGGACGGTGGAGGCAGCAACAGTGGGACTGTATTGTCTGACAAGGCTGCAATTCCCAGAGTGAGTTTAATCCCCTCGTCTGGAACGTCAGACGGACCCTTCCTCTTGGTCGCAGTTACACAGTTACCTTTTATTACCTGTTAGTCTAACAGGTAATAAAATATTTAATTATTTTAAGCACTGGTGTGTTCAGGTACAGGTTTTAAGAAAATAGAACACATGCAAAAAAAAAAACGCTATCTAAACGCTGAATATTTAAAATCCATGAATTCACAGAAACATTATTTTCTTCAATTGATCCTTTATTCTTGTTAGTAGTTAGTAAGTATGGAATTAAAAACAAATGGACTTGATAACAAAAGCTCTCTTTTTTCATCTTTAATGCAACTTATAAAAGCTACAAACGAACGTTTATTCAGTTATTCAAGCCTTTTAATGTGCAAATATAACTCAGAACTAAATTATTGTTCCAGATTATGGTGTCGAGTTTTGCTTTTTTGCCACACAGCGACAAACGCTGAATAACGGGAGCCGCACCACAGCCCCACAAAGCCACACAGAAGAAATACTGCATTTTATACTAGAACTAAAAGAACAAACGTTTCAAGCACACTTCAGTTGAAAGCTCGCGCCAGCATAGAAGATGCGAATAAAGAGTAGTGAGCGTTGTGTCGTCTGCTGTCAGGATCACAGAGTGTCGGTGTGGTGGGTGCTGTGATGACCCTGCTTTGTATTCAGACAACACAGGGTCCTCACACAGGAAGAGAAGAGCAAACAATGGCACAGGTGTGCGTGGAAGAGTTTCCCCTCCAGGGCTTCCCGCCCAACAGTGTCCAGGACTTGTGTGGGTGCACGTGGCGAGGCCGCTGTGAGCCTCAGTGGATGCGGCCGATGTACAGTAGACAGTGTTTCCCCACTAGAGGGTACCCACTGCTCGGGTCAGAATCCTCTCATGAACAGAAGGAATCCTGTCAGTAAACTCTGCTTCATGTCCTACTTCTGCTTCACGCTCCCTGCCCTTCAAAAACAAGATGTTGAAAATCAAGATGTTTTTGGACATTCTGTTATTTTGCCCCATGATAAATCGAACTTATCGTTATCTGTGTGCTCTTCGGCTCCTGATTGCTCTGTACCATCCATGATTGCAAGGTAAAGGTCATGTGTGTTAAGTCGTCCTGTAATTGTGGAAGATAAGCTATCGCAACTTTTACCAGTGAACCTGTGACCACCTGAGGGCCTTCCCACGCACATGCAAAGGTACATATACCGGTATATGCTTTCATTTAAAGCAAACATCTACAGTATGCATTTCATTATCACCACAGAGTACACACATGAGTGCGCACACATACACAGTAACACACATTCAGATTTCTTCTGCATAAGCATAAATAAACAAAACAAACTAGAAAAGCACTCAGAGAGGGCAGACCTCCACCAAGCAGCTCAGCTCATAATTGGATTTGCACCGTCCACATGGTGATCTGGATTATCACCAAAAGTGATTTAGAGTTGATGTGTATTTTAACTGATTTTTGAATCCATAAATGGAGCTTTCAATGTAAAAATGTAATACAGTATTGTTTTCCTGACCTAATTCTGGATCAGATCCAGAAGCCATTTAGCATGATAGTTCATATCGGACCCCTTTATGACTGTGAATTGAATGCATATTTTATAAGATATGAATTTTTGTATATATATATATATATATATATATATATATTATCCAGGCAGGTATCTGAATTGCTCTCAAAATCTGATTGGATATAAATTAGGCCAAGACAAGAGCATGCACATTTTTTCCATCAAGATCCATCCAGCAGTTTTTCCGTAATCCTGCTAAAAGCAATACGTACCCCTATTTTATTTGTATTTTTTATCACAACAGTATCCGCAATCTGATCCTGATTAAATTTGGTGGTAAGGTTGAGACCCCCCCCCCCCCCTACATGACTGGTGAAGGAAAGTCTCTCCTTGATATCCCAACAAATGTAAAAGTGGTGCCCCAATGATACACGTTCTGCTGTCACAGGGATATTCCATAAACATTGGTCATTAGTCAACTGAGATATTGAGGAACAAATCAAGTTTTGAAGGAAATTAAGTGATCCATAATCCAGGATCTGTTCTGGATCATCACAAAGAAATGTAATCATTTATTTCTGGTCAACAACAACCTTTGACTTTTTGAGTTATTTTGTTAACAGACATGCAGGCAGGCAGGCAGGCAGGCAGACAGGCAGACAGACAGACAGACAGACAGACAGACAGGTGATAACGTAACCTAAAAAGACGTCACAAACAAGGAGCCGATCATTAACCATCCTGTGGGTTCTACTGCCCTCTGCCGGACACACGGAGAACAAACGCAGCTTTTAACAGGAGCGCATTGACAGTCATAAAGCGGCTTTTAAAATGAAAATGCATCAATAATGTGATTTAGCCTATTGTTGCCATGGGAGCTAATCAATACCGGCGCAATATGTTTCAATGGAGAAGATCAAGTTCAAGTTTCAATTGGAAGCCATGTTTTTCGGGGGCCCGTTCCTCTCTGGGTGTTCAACAGAGGAGCCCATCTATTCTGTGCAGGCCAAACCTCCACCTGAATGGATCCGCCTCACAGCGGCGCACACAGGGACTCTTTCAGGGAGAGCAGCAGAGGCAAATGAGGGTGCCCAGTGTTCCACCCCAACCGCAGGGTTTATTTACCTTCCAGCGAGGGGCGGCCTGTGAGAGGAGGCGTAGTGTGCTTGGGGAAAGGTGGGGATCCAGGGTGTTTGCTTGACGGGTGGAGAGCTGGACTGGAATAGCAGAGAGTCTGACCAACTGAATCATCCCCAAAGAAAAATGAGGTGCACCCCTAAAAAATACACAGAAATATCAAATTTCAGTCGCCCACCCAAATCAAGACACCTTTATTTACCTTTCACCACTGACCGTCAGCCAATGCTGGGCAGGAGGGAGTGCTTAAGAGAAAGAAAAGGTGGATGCAAGAAAAGGTTGATCAGGTTGGGTTTCCTGTTTCCTTAGCTTTCTGCCTTCCCCCTCCCATTTCCCAGCACAAGTAGAGTCATTCAATGTGTTTCTGGTCACCAGAGTCAACCCCTCAGCAAGCTGTTGGTGAAAGTGAGATATGCATTAAATAATAAAGCTGAAGGAGGGAGTAGTCAGATATCTCTCTCTCTCTCCCTCTCTCTTTCTGATTAATTGATGTGTCTCACCAAACAAGTCAGGACTGATCCTTTAAAAATCCATATATATTTTTTTCTGCATAATTTTTTCCTAACATATTATTGATTGATATTGATAGGTAATCCAAATATACTTCTGGTTAACCCGGCCTTTATTATTCTATCCAAAAATGCCATGACTTTATTTAAATCACCTTCTTGGGACGCCACATATTTAAGACACCACATCCCCCCCCCCCCCCCCTCCTGAGGATCACCACACCTATAAAGCACAGTGGCACCAAGGGCAGGATGGGCCCCAGAGCAGAACCCAAAGTATATGCTAAATATATATTGAAATGTAGTTACCTTTCATTTAAACCGTTGAAACAAATGATCTCTACTACATAAATATCTTATTACTGTATCTTAGTACGCGCCTCTATCTGTGTAGCGATTAATTAAAATCCTACGTTCAGTATTACCAACCAGCAACCGCACGGCGACTGTGTGTAAAGCCCCACATGGAGCACGTCCCGCTCAGGTTCGGCTCTGTTTACCCTGGTTTCTGGAGGCTTCTTAAATCTTTAGCAGCCACCTCTTCCTCGAAGGCTTCTTGCATATTTGCATGCGTGCATGTGGTTTAAAGGTGCTGAAGTGAACAGAGTGTCCCATGGTGGCAGTGGGGTGGGGTGATGTATGGGATGGGATAAGCTACAGGCAAAACACACACACTGCAACAGGAAAATGGTGAGAGTTAATAGAATAAAAATTGCTCATTCATGATCGAAACCAATCACAAAAGTTTTTTATTCTTTTAGCTGTACTTTAAAGGGTGCATGAATATTGCTCTGCTTGCTTGCGTAATGATCAAGTGCTGTTGCCCCGAGCAACGGACGATGTCATTCTGCCCCGATGAGACACGTTCTGCTGTCACAGGGACTTCCTTAAACGTGTTTCCAGAATCAATAAATCAATCACACGATTCACATTTGAATGCTAGTTTGATTTCATTTTAGTAGAGCTGTTTGGAAGTAAATCACAAAACACTGCCTTCTTCTTACCATCGTCTGACGATGTTTCTGTCAGTGTCCGGGCCTCTGTGGTGATGTTCACATGGAGGCTGCTGAACCCATTGATGCCATTCTCAGGTACTGATGCCTATTCTGGTGCCGGATCCCACCAGCTGTCCTGCTCCATGCCGAAATACATCCTCCTCTTGGCCGTCCAAAGCACCCGTCCGAGCTGGCCTCTCCTTCCATGGGCCTGATTGTGCAGTTGGGTCATCAAAGGTGGACCTGGATCCCACGCTGCTTTGGGTTTTGGATTCAGTCTTTTTCTCGATCATAATTTACTTTTAATTATTCCCTCTTTTTGTTTCTCTATATATAAGCTTCAAGCAATTCTCGCCACCGCCGCCACAAATCTTTCCGGAAAAGGCTCTCCGGGTCAGGCTAGCAATGGGAAATCAGTGGATTGTGCATTTCCTGGATCCTTTAAGCAGCAGGTGAAGCTATCTGTCCAGTAGAAAACGCTGCATATGTCAGAAAGTTGAGGTAGCTGCAGCATATCAAAAAAGAATCAGCAAACCTTTTCACCGTGAAGTACAATCGTGTTTTGACAACAGCATGGCTAGTTGTGTTTAATGCCATAAAGTGAGTGAAGGGATTTCTTGCAAGGGGTCAAATTAATGACTTTTTGCAACAGCCGCAGCCACAAAGACACTATTGTCCTCTTCTAGTATTTTGTTTTTCTTTCCTTCATTAGCCTCCGGTGCCTTTTCACACACGCCAGCCTCACAGAAATCAAACTATGACAAAACTCTCCTTTGGACTGCAGAACTTTGAAAAACATACTTTTTAGTTTCTCTCTTTGTTATTCTAATCTGAATATGGAGCATCAGTTTGATGGCTCAATTTCTTCGTCTGATGATTATATAACTACTCGGTACATCTGTGATGATAGTGTCTGCATAATGCAGCGCTGATGTCAGACATTTGGTTCTCTATTCATGAAGTAAGGGTGTTCCTTCTGCATGCTTTTACAGTGATGGTCACCGACTCTCTTCCTACGCCCTCATGTTCACTCTGAGTATGAGTCACAAATGAGCCGAGACGCACGACGAAGAAATTTGAGCAGGAGTTTGACTTTGATAGAACTATTGGTTTATTTTTCTCAGCTGTTCTACAGCTGTCAGTATCGTCACTTTGTTCGGCCACAATAACATCAGTGTGGTCGGACTGAATGTCAGCTGCTTCTTGGCTGGCGTAAGAAGACAATAAGTTATAAAGCTGCACCTCTGGTTGGTGCTCCTGCATGTTCCCGGGATCCGCTAACATCATCATCGGCCATGGTTTCCGTTTTTTGCGGGACAGTGACAGCTGCTACGTTGCTTTGAGAATATTCTGCCTCTATCTAGGGTAAAATTAGCTTTAGAAACAGCTGTGAACTCTAAAGTACTTTCTCCGCCTCTCAGCTGGGGCATGAAATTGAAAGAAAGAATGCAGACTTGAATGGGCTCCCTGTTTGAGTCCCCCCCCCTGTATTACCATCCCTTTTTTGGATCCCTCGCAAAAGCATGCATATGGGTGTGACGCTAGAAGCAACAGAGAAAATCCATGCCATCTTCATATCTGTGCTTTAAAAGGCAGAAATATTTGTTGTGAAATTTGAATCATATATTGTCGCATTTCAGAGCTAGAGGAGCGTAACAAGTTATTTCACTCTTGACAATGAGGCACACACTCAGGTCAGCTTATAAAACCACTTTACACTATAACAAACTCGTACAGGCCAAGTCATTTAACGGGATTTCATACTGTTCAAAATCCTTAATTAATTAAATTACCATTGCATTTAGGAACGTTCCGATGTTACAGCTTTATTCATGCTCGGGGAAAAAAAAAAGAAAATCTCAGGTCTGGCAGAAGCATATTTTCACATAAAAATAATCTGATTTAATAAAAATAATTTTAATCACTTCAACATTTACCTGTGTTACATAATTTGTACTTTAGCCATGAGTTGTCTCTGCAACAAAATGTGAAAATATAAAGTTTTTGGTACATTTTACTGCACCATTTTCACGCTGCCTACACTCATTATTTTGATATACGTGGTATTTCACAGAATTCCTTAAATAATTCAGTAGTAACTCGTTGAACCAAGCAACAACTACTTGTAATGCGTTAATATTTATACTTAAAAACAGAACAGTAAGATCAGCGCTCTGCTAAATGCTCAGCTGATGCATATCCGATTCCAGGTGCAGCAGTTTCAGGGCTGCCTTCTGCAAGACGGACACAATGCTGCCATTGAACTAGAGTAACAGTGAAGGCCTTTATGGAGCATCAAGCCAATAGAGCAGCACCTGGGTCCTGCTTAAAGTGGCAGTGAAGCTACATCATAGGTGCGTCTGATGTAATAGACGTAACATGCACACAGCTCACAAAGAGGAACTTTTAATAGGTATACATTTAGGTTTTAAAATCTCTAGCGATCTTTGAATACGGATTTCTGTTTGTATCTCCATTGATGACATCATCAGCACAGAGGTCACTTTGGTAAAACGGTGAAGTTAAGGATGAGCACACATGTAGGTGTCTCGAGTGTTTCTGTTAGAGCTTCTACGACTTATTCCACTACATTGATGATACATGGTAACGACTCCTGAACCACATTAATAGAGAGTGTCTTTAAATAGAATTTGGTTGAATGCATGGAATAATGTTTTTTCTGATATAAAGATGAAGACGTAACAAAATGCAATGCACTTTCCCGTCACCTGAGTCGGCTGCGGCTCATTGAAACGAATATTTTCCGTCTTGTCTAGTGCAGATCTATAAACCAGGATGAAAAGGCAGAATACATTTTAGCACATTCAGGCAATAGCAGAAATAAACTGCTTATCCCTGAAAATCTAAAACATTAAAACATCTCAATGTAATGTTATATACCGGTAATGAGCTCTGAAAAACCAGGCTTGACATCCATACCGTTTTCATTTGAAATGCAATGCAGAGTTTAACAAAGTTTAAATATCAGGCTTCTCAGTTTAAACAGTTTGCAAATAAATACTTTGTGGAGAAGCTCCCCGCCGTCACGAGGCAAATAACTGGTGCGTATGAATGCTTTTTGCATGGCCCAAGTCTTTGCTCGTAACTGGATGTGTGTCTTTTATTTAACTTTGCTTCCCAGGTTTGGTCTGTGCAGCAATAGTCTCTCCCGGGTCTGACCCATTGTGTGCAGCGTGCTGCAGATTCACAGCTACGTTTCCGACATCGCTAATAAAATGGTTTCTCCTCAAGCAAGCTGACGGACTTATTGGTTAGCGTCTTCTCATCATTCACAAATCTGTACCCAAACAGCTTCATAGTGGGTCCACACACTCTCTGCACGACCTGAGCAATTGTAAATGGAATGCTAAACCTCCATTTCTCTGCCTGCTCCGACGAATTCTTCTGCGTGGAGTAAACCCCGCTAGCTTTTCTAGTGGTCTGTGTGTTTTTCAGAATCCACCTCCTCGCTTGAGGGCTAAACGGTATCCCCGTGAACCTGTACATCTCTTCCGCCTTCTCCATGGGATAGCGAGCTATATCCTCGTAACGCACCAGCATGTAGCGGTTCCGCAGCCAACGAGGCCGGCTCAGTCCCACCTCTGCAGACATCCTAATGTGATCACAGTTTCCTTTGAGTCTCGTCACCTCCTCATCATCTTCAGGCACCTGGCCATCCTGAGCCCAGGCCTTCCATGTCTGGTACTGTGAGGAAAAAGCTACCATGCGGGATGCTAAAATGGCCCGTGGATCTCGGACCAGCTGGATCACTCTCACATCCAGGCGAAGATCCTCCAGCAAAGGCTGCAGCGTGTCCAGCTTTCTCACACGGACAGTCTTAATGGCGTGGTGTCGTTTGGAAAGGCAGGATTCAGATGCAAGCGTCAGGTTCAGGGGCCCACAGGGACGGGTCTTACAGTGATACCTAAAACAAGAGTGGAGCAGTTATTCTAAACAGCCTTCAAAGAGTTGCAAAGTGAGACTAATTTTAAGTCTCCATGGTTTCAGATTAAGTTGATAATTTCCTTCGGAGAGTCGGAACCGCTATCGGACCTACAAAGTTCACAAGAAACTGAATCGGCAGTTCTCCACATAAACTTGATCTAAGGCTTTATCTTTGAAATGAGATTGAAGGTAAAGATACAGTTTAACCAGGACCTAAGGGCATTTGGTAAAAACACAGTCAGGTTCAGTGTTGGGTCCTTTACTTGCATGCAACCAACATTGCATTGCTTGACCAACAACACCGTCAGTCAGGAGAGTTTACCATACCTCTCAAAGACATCTTTGATTACAGGAGTGCAGACGGGTTCTTCACAGAGCGACAAACTAGACTCTCGACGAAAAAGAGCCGGGGTAACGTGGCTCTGAGGCTGGGGAGAGATGAACTTCTCCAGAGGAGAGAAATTACACAAGAAGAGCCCCTTGAGGACATCCCGGTAGATCTCTGCCATCACCGTCCCGTTGTTTGCCTCCGTTTCCATGGTCAGCATGCGCTCGACGTGCCACAAAGGCTCAAAGAGGTAGAACATGTTCCCACCATGCTGGTTAAAGAATTCCCCCACGAACGAGGAACCCGTCCGTGTAGTGGCCACGAGTAATATGTGCTTGCGTCCATCGTTGTTGCTGTATGGCCGCGAGTCCTCTGGTCCTTCATCCTTTTGCTCCTCTTCAGAGAGACTCGAGTAGTTCCCCGTCGCACCAGAGGGTTCGGACAGTAGTACTTTGAGGAATGTGTGGGAGCCATTGTGCGTTGTGTTTCTGTAATCCAGCGGAGTGGGAGGAGTCAGCTGTGGGGTCTGTCTCTGGATCAGCTTATTAGAGACCCTGACGAGATACAGAGCATCGATTAATAAACACCAACTGACCACAGATGAAAGAGTGTAAATAATTTGTTCGTAGAGTTGCAGAGTCTTTAATGATCACAGACTTTTTCAATGTAGAGGGAAGCAGTTGGCCTGGCTCTTTCAGAATAAAAGTTCTCTCCTATGAGTGAGGATGAATTAACAGCATCTCTACACCTGCTTCCAATACTTCAGTTTAGACTGCCGGCCGTAACTCTGTGCATTCATTCCTAACGGGTCGCGGGTCGTGCCGGAGCCTATCCCAGCTGTCTACAGGCGAGATACTCCCTGGACAAGCTGCCAGTTCTTTGCAGGGCTACACACACAGGTAGATAATCATTTACGCACACACTCACACCTATGGACAATTTAGCGTAACCAATTCACCTATTTTGCATGTTTTCGGTGGAGGGAGGAAGCCGGAGGAAGCCGGAGGGAACCCACGCAGACATGAGAACATGCAAATTCCTCACAGAAAAGCCACAAGTCAGATTCAAACCTGTGACCTTCTTGCTGTGAGGGAACAGCGCTTACCACTGCGCCACCATGCTGCAAATCTAACTGCAGATTAACGCATTTCTTAATATTGGCATAGTATGGATGCTGAGGTAGAAACTAGACACAGCAGCAAAGATTCGCAATGCTGAGTGGCACTTCTTCCATCTTGCCTTTTTAACAGGTTATTGAGGTAACTTCTTCCCTGATATATTTCACAGAAAGGCAGGATGAGCAAAGTGTAAGGTTGTGTCTCAACAAAGAGTTGGGCGGTTTCAGCTGCAATTTCCCAAGAGTATTAAGCATTTTCTGTGGTTTTAGCTTTCTTACCTTGATAAGATGTTGCTTTCTTTCTCGATGATGACCAGAGCCACGATACAGATGAAGACAATTGCGTATTTGGTTTTCATTCTTGAGCCTGAGCTTTGTGATTGGTCATCTAGGGTCTAGTGTTGGTAAGGGTGCGTCATGCAGAGGTTAAAGCTTCATTCTGTAATCAGAGAGGCACTTCAGTAAAGACAATCAGCACCACATTATGCCAAACTAATGCTATTCCTGCCTGGATTATAATGACTCAGTACGTGCATCATAAGCGTGATGAAACTAGGCTTGGTATTTGATGAGATGTTTCGGGCTGTTTAAGGATTCTGCCATTTAGCCCCAGAAAAATGACAATTAATCGCATCAACCATTTAAATAGTGTTAAATCATTTGTATAATAAAAAAAACAGAGCAAACATCTACTTAGTTGAGTTCATGATTTCATGAATAAGAATAAATAAAGTTGAGATGTTAAAAATATGATGTGTTGTGATGCAATGAGGTCACCCTAGAAGAACTGAGCAATCGTATTGATGTTTCATAGGCATTCATAACGTTTAGAATTAAAGAACCAGAATGGAGAACTGTTGAGAACTTGGGACTTCATCAAGGTAGGTGAAGATATAACCTTTAAACCGGCCCTACTAAAAAGTGTAGAGAACGGATAAATACGGGAAACCACCGTTAACCGTTAAACGTGTTTGCCCCGTTTCTCGGAATCACAGCAGCGGACAGTGCTGCTTCTAGCGGAGGGGGGTCAGTGATGAAGAACACCGATGAGGGAGGGGGTTCATGTAAACAAGGCTCATGTTCAACGCCGGGGGAACGCCTCCACATGGCACACAGTCGGTCCTCGGCGCCCCGGCCTCTTTAACTCAATAGACGAGTCTGTTGCTGCACACAGCTTTATTCAGAGCTGCAGGCCTCAGCTTGTCGACAGCCAAGCGATCTGCGCATAAAGAACGCGCAAGTCAGAACCCGGCTGTGTTGAAAGATGGCTTAATTAGCTGTTGTCATTATAGCTGCTTGGGAGTGTTGCGTTCACTGCCATTTTTTCCAGGCAGTGGGAATCCTACCACATTTATACAACAAAATATTATGACTTTGACACAGAAGTTCATTTTAAACACATTTCTGAATATATTCTCCGCGGCCTCAGATACAGAGCGCGAATAACTTCTACAAAGAAACCGTTTCCAAGCCGACGTGGAGCGATTGTTGGCTCTGTTAGTAAATATCGCCCAATTATCAGAGCTTACTCCTCTGTAGCTGTCAAACTGTCAGGCCCTGAGCACTTGCCCTGAGCACTTTTTACATATTCAAGAGCCACTGGAGCGTTGGGCAAATCGGACCGCTCAGGCAGAAATGCACATCAGCCTGTTTATCATCTCACTACAAATGGCCTTAATGGCTGCCTCAGAGCGTGGAAGCATGCAGCATCTCTGGAAGACGCTGAACGCGGAATTCTGGCTGCAGGCTTAGCCGTTCATCCAGCGACACAAGTAATTAACTCGAGGTGGCAAATATTTAAAAAAAGCTAATTTAATTTGTCTGGGTGTCTTTTTTTTTTTATTTCCATGCCACTGTGATAGAGCTCCGTTTAGACACCCTTTGTGCCGTTTGTAAAGAAAGCAAACGACCCCCCCTCTGTTTGTGTGTGAGTGGTGTCCGTTTAATACTACAGCAGTATTTGGGAGGGGAGAGAATTCAATTCATCCCCGCTACTGAACCAGAGGGAGAGAATAAATCTGCATACTATTAACGCCTGGAGCGCCGTGATAAAGACATGATGCTTTCAATGACTCAAAATCAAATCGGGGGGGGGGGGACTGAACGGATTACTGATTAAAGAGGGTACATGGCACACAAAGCACTTTACGCAGGCATCATTCATAACCGCACAACACGAGGCAACACCTCAACAGTGATGGAATCGGTGCGATAGATTAACGGCGCTCATTACGCATCGCGTGTACCCCCCCACGGCAGGGTAGATGTTTCCCAGCGCCACCGCGCGCCGGTGGATCCGAAAACGCGCGACGCGCAGATGTTCCGGTCGGCGTGACCAACCTTTGGCTGGTCTCTCGCGAAGCGTCCGTGGCTCTGTGAGGGGAGGGGGGGGCAGCGTCTCCTTGCCGCAGCCTGCTGCATTGTCCCGGACGAGGGGCAGGCTGCTTCACCGTGTCCTCGGACGCGGGTCCCGCCGCGCCTCCGCCGGATGAACGGGAGGCAGCGAGGAGGACGCGGAGACGCCGCGCTCCAACATTACGCGACTGTTCAAACACGAAGCAGAGCGGATGTTAGTTTGGTGTCAGAATGCTGCTGGTTCAAAACTTGGTCTCTGACTTTCCCCACGTGCTGGATCCCACAGCGCAGCAGACCCCCTCCCTGCGTGGGACGAGCCGCAAGGTCACGTGACACCTAAAATACCTACCTGACCCCCCCCACACACACACACACACCTTGTTTGGACAGGTTATTGCCCATCCCACGGTGAACACCACCTTTTTTTTAAAGAAACTAAACATTTATTTGTAGATTTCTTGTCATAATATTGTTGTTTATTTATTTATTTATGTCTGACTCACTTTCTGACTTGGTCTTCTCTAAAGAATCATCGGGATGCAGTTAGTTCTACTACAGTTGATCTGCACACATATATGTTCATGTTAATAAAACAGCTGTTGTTGAGATGCAGACTGCTCGCTAAATATCAATGAATGACAAATTAGAAAAGCATTCGGGGAGCGCAGACCTCCGCCAAGCACCTCAGTCTCACCGAAAATAATGGCCCTACATTTATTCTATATATCTATATTTTTAGATTACTTTCATGAAAACAAAGCTTTAGCAACTGGATTCACATTGATATCATTATTGGTTTAGAGGTTATTCACAAAAAACACACTTTCAGTAAGGGAGGATTCTTCTGGATTTAGATCCAGAGCTTTTGAAGATGCAACAAATCTGTTTGTCCTCTACAAATTCCGCAGCTTCTTGGCAAAGGACGCTTTTAAAGAGAACTACATGCAGGACGTCCAGATGTTTCAGGTTTTGCTCGTTTTTTTCCACCTCTGTTTTTCACCACTTGGAGGCAGCAGTGTAAGAGGATGCAAAGCAACAGCTCAGGATCTGATCCCTCGCTGGTCAACGATGTTTGATGCAGTTTAAATTGCAAATAGCATATCAAGTTTCTCATATTTCATAGACACTTGGATGGGAAAAACAAAGAGCAAAAAAGTAATCCTTCGATTTGGTTTCACATGCATGTTGTCATTTGGATTTATTGTAACTGTATAGTGTTATGTGTTTTGGTTTGAGGTATCAGCACCAATGTGTTCCTTCACCGTCTTATCTATAATAAACACGAAGCTGCTGAGGGTCATTTCAGCCAATGATTGTCCCTGCAGATGTAGAATGTCACATCTTTCATGGTTTTGGGGGAATTCTTGTTTTTGTATAAATTCTGCTTGCACTCTGAGATGTTTTTGAAATGAAAAGGTTGTTAACCTACAGCAGACTCGACATGGAGAGATTAACGGGCTGACCTAGTTTTACTGTGGACCTGGACGAGATGCAAACCTCTGCCCTTGGCAAACCACACTCCAGATTATTAATAATAATCCAAAATGGCAGAGCAGACTTGGGTATCTTGACAGGTGCTGCAAATATTCACACTGATTATATTTTCAGTGTACACCCTGAAAATAGTCTCTCTGTTACGGAATATAATCTATATTTTATGTAGAATAAAATATTCTTAGAATATTTCTGACACTTCTGCTAATCAATGGGCACATTTTCAGTAGTTTTGGAGTTCTTACAAATGTTCCAAAATGTTCTTGATATCTTTGTGATAATCTATTATTTGATAGATGAACTAATTTGACTTTTAGCTCTTTTTGTTGGCATTGCTTCATCTTTGCTGCTCCTGATTCATTGAACTCTTCCTGTTTTCGTCCGCACGCTAAAGCCTCTAAGGATCCTTTATCCTTTTAAAGCATGATTGTGACACGGGCCGTCTGCTTACAGCATGTTTTAATACATTTTACAGTTACGTCAGTGGCTGATTTGAGCTCATACAAATATTTTAGGAAATGGCCCCTGAACGAAGAGGTTGGCATGTGCTGCTGTGCCTGAAGGCACGAGATTAGAAACTAAGACGATGAGCAGTGGAGCTTTTATCCGTATGATTTATTTTTATTTTTAATGCAGTGATCCATGTGTGTACACTTGTACATATAAGCTTCAGTGACGGGTTTTTACTGTAGAAAAGTACGCACTGACACACATATGAAGGTTTAAACGTTGGTCAGGTTTGCTATTACAGATGATGATGGATCATCTGCAAGCAAACTCATGCAATGCTCGTTGCACACAATGTGCTCATCATTTGATTGCGTGCATGGCTGCTTGCATGGAGTTTGGCATTTGATGCCTGATGGAGCCTGTGGAACCTCAGACAGGCTCTGTGCATTACAAGATGAAGGGAGATTAGAACACAGTGGGTTAATCTTTAGGCCGGCCACCTGCCAGGACGGTGAGAATTAAAGCTGACCACAGCATAAAATGTAACCTGACAGGTGAGCTTGTTTTGAAGGAGCAACATGTGAAAGTGATGTCTTTTATCCTTCAAAGACCAAATGAATGATTGACACCCCCCCCCCCCCCCCCCCCCCACCCCCCCCCCACCCCCCCCCCTCCCACACACACACACACACACACACACACACACAAATTGCATTTTTGACTGCATTATTATTTCCAAAGGAATGGTATAATATTAAAATTATATCGCTAATAATTTTGCAGTATCTGCATCCTGAGACTGAATTAATCTTGACTATTTATACCTCAGAAAATAAATGTATATTTATTATTTAATTCTCACAAATAAAAGTTGTCGATCTACTTAAATAACAAAAATGTAGTGACAGGGTGAAATATTCCCATCCATCACGTGTAAAGTTCTGTCCAGCCTGCAGACAGTTGCATCCCTGTGGATTGGTGCTCGGGCCCGGTTGGACTGAAGGGGCCCGGCAGTAGCTCTTAAGTTGTGTCATTGGATTATCATGTGAGCACCTGCCTTCAGCCGTCTGCCATCACCCACAAACACCTTCGGAGCTGCTTCTCATGTGCAGGACTCTCCACGGAGCCGTGTTCATGGTGCACCTTCATGACTTCACGCTTTAGGATGAAGAATGTGAAGATATTTTATTTACCACTGGTTTTTGTGTTTGTTCACACCTGCTTCGGTAAGTTCCATTTTTTCGGTTCCCTGCTTACAATTAACTTTGTGCCCAATCAGATGGCTTGTTTTTTTGGTATGTGGAAGTGTTGGATTGGTGCTTTATTTACCCTCTAATTTAATGTCATGTTGTATTCAATTCATTCATGTTTTTTTTACAGCCCTGGTTAGTTCCTCCTGAAGTTTACGCCATGAGCCACATAAATTATTTTACAATTATTTTGGTGTTAATGGAAATGTGAAATTAACCCAGGCCTAAAAAGAAATGCACATTTTTAACTGTGATATTATGAATGCAAGCATTATTTCCACATCGACTGATCTCATGTCTATGTTTAGAGGTGGTATTTTAAGAGGTTGACGTAACTAACCTTTAATCCCACTACAGTTAGAGGTTTCAGGTAAAGCAGGGAGTGTTTGTATGTCCACATTGGTATACATTAATAATATTTAATCAGCGAAACAGCAATATCTCTATAATATTTTGCAAGGGTCATAAAAGACTCTCTAAGGGTTTTTTTTATAGAGTTTGTGTATTATTGTTTTTACGATTTAAGGTGAATGAAATAAAAAGATTTTGAGCATTCAACAATGGTTTTACGTCATTGCTCTCAGCACAAGCGGACTTTGCCCCCTACTTCTACGACAATGGGCCGTACAGCCACAACGGGAACCTGGCACTGTTCAGCCTTTCAGAGGACACAGCTGTCGGTGAGATGGACCTCCGTCACGCAGAACATTCAGTGTGGGCACCTAATAAGCTGTCGCAACAACTAATCAAGAAGATGCCATCTTTCGGTTGCCAAAGTTATAGTTAAATACCATTTGATAGATGAGCAGATGTCGTGGGCTCGCACTAACCTTCTCATATACTGTACCACCTGTTGAGTAGAGCAACAGATTCCTGGCTGTGAATCTGTCATTTTACACCTTCAGTCAGGATGCTTATCGTGCTGTTCCCACTGAGTCGTAGTCTCTTCTGTTAAATAAGATAGGCATTCACTCTTCCAAATGTGTTTGAGTCAGTCGAAAGAAGAGACTGATTCCTGATGTCTTTCTTTTAGGTACACAGATATATCGTCTCAATGGCTCAGACCCCGAGGGCCAGGAGGTGAGGTACGGTCTTTCATTTGAGCCAGGCTCCAAGGAATACTTCAGGGTTGACCCCGTCTCTGGAAACATCACATTAGTGGACCAGCTTGACAGAGAGGTAAGCCAAAGAAGGCCTCAGAGTTAGAAGGAAATGGCCAATGTGAATTCTATGAAACATTTCACATGGAATTTGTTTTTTCATCATCAATGCTTAAACTGTTTTCACTTGTTCTCAGAAACAAGATTCCATTGGCGTCTTTGTCAGCATCACTGATGGGAAAAGCAGGGTATAAACACCTAGTTTAATGTGGGACTGTGTTTGCAAGTGTTGCACCTTAACATGAAGCAGCGTGTTTCATGTTTAAGACGAATCTCTTGCCCTTATAGGTTGTGGAAAGAGTCACGGTATTTGTAATGGATGCAAACGATGAAAGGCCTGAATTCCAAAACATGCCTGCAGTCATAAATGTAGTAGAGGTAAGTTTAAATGTGACGTTTGCTTTGTGAACCTTTGAAATTTGAATTCATATGGAAACCTCAGTCTCACATCATGCAAAAAGGACAGTGCATTACCATAAATGCATGAAAATAAACAAATGCTGCATCATTTCTTCCTTCCTTTCTTCACCTGGATTGTGTTTTTTTTTTTGTTGTTGTTGCACATTTCAGACGACTGAATCTGGCAGCAGCATCTACAAAGTGGAGACAGTGGACCGGGACACAGGCTCAGGTGGCTCGGTTACCTACTACCTCCAGGTATCACCCTGCAGTGAGACAATTTGAACATTGCATGTGACACAAAAGCAGAAAACATTTTTTTAAACCTCCCTCTAATAGAGTTCTAACTAAATTCTGCAGTGCAAGTAATGCGATGTGCTGATAACAAGTTCAACACCTGCTACATTTATTAATACTCATGTATGTAACGAGAATGGGGATTAAACCACAATTACATTTGTGTCAGGTACTCCAAAGCTTAGAAAGCTGCTTTGGGTGGGGGGGGGGTGAGTTGCGGTGGTGAGGGGGGGTCTATGTTAGCTTGCACTTTGGAATATTAGGCCCAAAGAACAGCTGGTCTTGGGTGCAAGGGAGTAAGGCAGTGCACATCTGGACCCAGTAGCTTTCACCTGCCCGCCCCGTCCTTGAGCATGCAGGCTCTGTGGATCCAGATGGACTGATTCTGATAGACACCATGCAAACTGTGGCACAATTCAAGAGGCACTGAGTATTTTTTTTATGCTGTCTACCGATTGCATATCGCGATATCTCACGTGTGTGGTTGTAAATGGGACTTTAGAGTTTTATTCACGCGACCTTAAACGCGATTAACAGCCAGCTGTTTTCTCCATCACAGAATCCTCGGCCTGCTCTCTTTGCCGTCGACAGACACAGTGGTGTCCTTCGTATTAAAGCTGGGGAAATGTTGGACTTTGAGAAAACGAAGACACACTTCGTCACCGTCATTGCCAAGGTAACGGATATGTCAGAATGCACTGAATGTCACAGCCCATGGACTGTTTGACTTTCAGGATGTGCTTTCGTGTCTAGAAATGCAGCGACGCACAAAAAAACAGGGACTGCTAACAAGCACACATGTATCAGAAACATCATTTGACAGATCTCAAGATCACGCAAAACATATTTGTGTTAAAAACACTGAATGAAAGTTGAAAAATAAAAAAATTTGATTGGACTGCTGCTTATCAACTTTGTCTCCTGTTCCAGGATGGCGGTGGAAATTTCAATGGCAAGGAGCAGTTCATGTCATCGTCCGCCACCCTGACAGTCAACGTTGTAGATGCGCAGGACACGTCCCCATCTTTTATTGGGACGCCGTATTTTGGTTATGTTTATGAAGTGTCAGAGCCGGTGAGTATGTAACTGTGGTTTTGTGCTTGATCTAATTAACGCTGCTTGTGTTATGATAAATAATACATTTACAGAACTTCACTGAATTTTCACAGCATAGCAAGAGACAAGCAAACGACACAGTTGATTTGTCCATTCACAGTCCCAAAAAAGTATAAATAAATATATATATATTCAATTAAAGTGCCCAGAGCAGCATTATTTCTTATCACACAACAAATGATTGCTGACATTTATAGTGATGCCGTCACTGCCCGTGTTCGCAGCTTTAATCACGGGAGGTAAACGCAGTTACAAAATGTCACCGCAGCATCACAGGACAGATTGCCTGGTCTCGCTCTCATCCAAATGACGTAGTTATGGCAGTGACATTTTAAAATTTGATGACAGATTTGTGGTTTGTTCTGATGAGCTGTGCACCAGCCACAGGATGACGCACTCGAAATTCCTCCTAATGTCTGCTGTTGTGTTGGAAATTATCAGTTTTTTTTGAAAATATGATGCAGGAAAAAAAGATTATTTAAATAGATGTTTAAGAAAAAGTATATTTTGCAGTGGATAAATGCAAATATTCAAAGTATATTTTACAGCCAGATGGCAAAATCAGATTTACCTTCAATGTTCACAAATAATCATTCATTAACTATTGGTTTAACAGCAGGTGATCTTTTCCTACAGGGATCTGAAATATTCACTGTTGTAGCCAAAGACGGTGACCTGGGAAATCCCAATCCCATCATTTATTCCTTTGATGGTGGTAAGAAATTCCATAAAAGAAAATCAGAATAATTTTTAGCATAAAGCCAAAATGTTCCTATAGTTCTGTTCTACTTTGCCAGGTGACGATGGAGTTTTCCACGTCAATGAAACAAGTGGCTGTATCACCCTACAAATACTCCCCGTCCACCTGAAGAGAGAGATATTTAACATCCAAGTCAGGGTAAGTTCTGGTCCATTCCTCTGCTTTGTTCAACTGAAAAAAAGGCACATTTATTTCCCCTCCTCATTGCAAAGTTTATTAAAGAACTGATCGATATGGGCTGATGGGTTTAAATGTTACCCCCCTCCCAGGCATCAGAAGTAAGTCCTGAAGGCCGACTCATGGACTACGGGGTAACCACGGTGGTGATCCGTGTGGTGGACCTTAATAATAACCCGCCTACTTTCTACGGAGAGCATGGCCCCCAGACCATGTTTGAGTTGACCATGTGTGAGCATCCACCGGAGGGAGAGATACTGCGGGGACTGAAAATCACAGTCAATGACTCTGATCAGGTGGGGCCAACGATTGATCCTCGTCTGATCTTGATTTGGAAAAAATGAGAAAAGCTGCTCTTTACAGTGACCTTTGAAGCCATTAACATCATGTTCACGCTGGTCTCTTGCCTTCTATATCCATGACATGTTTACAGGTCTTCCATTGTCAGAGATATATTTGTATTGCATTGAAAGTCAGCATAAGTGACGATTTATGCCGTGGATCCATGTCTGTAACAAGATTAGATTACTAAATAAAAACATTAATGTGCTCACTAATAAGATAATCTGAATGTGTGATCTGTGTTTGGTTTTGTAGGGTGCAAATGCCAAATTCAATCTGAAACTGATTGGCCCAGGGAGGATGCTGAGAGTCGTCCCTCAGACTGTTCTCAACGAGGCCCAAGTCACAATCTTAGTCGAGGATTCTGCATCCATGGACTATGAGAAATACCATTTTCTTAGATACAAGGTTAAACCACGATGCATCACCGTGAAGAAGAAATGGACTCAAAATCAAAAATGTAGAAATGTTCTAAATAGATGCTCGGGTTTCCGCTAACATTATGCTTTATGTCTTTATTTATACCTTTTAGCTGCTTGCTATCGAGGTTGACACGCCTGAAAGATTCAGTGCCACTGCAGACGTTGTCATTCATCTCCTTGACACCAATGACAACTCTCCCAAATTCTCCTCGGATTACTACATCTCCAGAATTCCAGAGAACTCACCCGGTGGCTCCAATGTGGTGTCAGTCACAGTAAGCACGCTGTCATCCTGTCTAAAAATACACGCCATCACCGTCGTACGTCACTCTGAGCTGAACACGAGCGCTGATTTGTACAAAAACCCCAGAGAGCCGTTAATTCTTTAAATGTAGACTTTTTGGGCAGCAGGGGGATAATACATGAAAACATGTAGATAAAAGCCAGGGGAGGTAAGCTGCCAGATGGCTATCACTTTCATCTCGTTGTGTAACATCAAAGTCCCAGATTTTTCTCTGAAGCCTGATAGTACAAGGCAGATAGATAGATAGATGGATGGATGGATGCTCAGAGCAGCAGGGACGATTGCTAATAAATCCTGCCCCTGCATGAACACCACAGAGGCTCATTTTCTTGATCCCAGACAATTTCAATCAGATAAAAGAGCAGCCACTGAGTGACCTTGGACAAATGGAGACAGCAAACAGACATCTCTGCAGCAGCCAGCTGAGATTGGCTCACTCCCACGCCGATGATGACGCTCATATGACATCAAAAATCTGTCTTTTTATAGCTGACCCCTGCTCAGATTTATTCGGTTTACAGAGTTCATGCGGCCGACAAATCTCTTTTTCTCTTTCCTCCAAAGACATGCTATCAAATCTGGCACATTTTCAGGGTTTTTAAGCATATTATGGAGGAAAGTAAGAAGAAATCTGACTTTAACCAAACATTATGCAAGGAAAAGGGGGAGATAAGTCATAGTAATGCAGTGAGAGAAAGAGGAATTAAGGACCACCCTGTGAAAATGATAATCAACCGCCCAGATGTATGCAACAACCACACCACAACATGTGTTCTGTCTGTCTGCAGGCTACAGACCCAGACTCAGGACCGTGGGGTGAAGTGAAATACTCCATCTACGGATCAGGGGTTGACTTGTGAGTATAAGAATGTAACTTATGTGGTTTTAACCAGGGACATTTGTTCCAAAGGAAATGAATGAGCATATAATATATGCTTGTTTTAAATAACTAACTTAATAGCTCACATTGGAGCAGAGTTCTCTAATGCATGTAGGTATCACGGCGCCTTCGGGGATTTCCTGTTATTTACTTTGAACTCCTTTTTTATTAGAAATCCAGGAGAAACATTTCTGTTGCGTCTGTGCTAAAAACGTTTTTTGTCTTGTGTCTCAGTCCAGATTTTTAACTCAGACTCAAGATGTGATGTTGCATGATACTCTCGGAGTTCAGCAACAAGTCGAGGATAGAGGTTTATTGATACTTGCATAGCCAAAGCCTTTTGGAAACTGTCTTGCTTCAGACTATTCCAAAATTCCTGTTTTACAATAGCCTTCAACATGGACAGGCTCATGCAGTCCTGCCCTTTGCCTTGTTTCCCTCCATCTTAGTTAATCCTTTAATGGGATTGGAGGAGAAAATAGACTGTTTGTTTCTGACTACCTTCACTGTGAAGTCGCTATAGGCTAGCATAAGATCATGTCACCATTTACAGGTTTTTGATCCAGCCTACAACTGGGATCATCTACACCCAGCCGTGGGCAAGCCTGGATGCAGAAGTGAGATCCAAGTATAACTTCTATGTGAAGGCAGAGGACACAGAGGGGAAGTACAGCCTAGCCGAGGTCTTTGTAACTGTCCTGGACCTGAACGACCACCCCCCTGCGTTCAATGACAACTTTCTTGAAACCACTATGGTGATCGGAGCACCAGTGAAAATAGAGGTATGTGTCCTACTCATACTGTAAACAGCCTACCACCCAATTCTGTTTTAACCAAATGCATCTCCTTTGGCGCAGGCTGTAGACGCCGACGCCGAAATACCCAACAATGTTATCGAATACACCATCATGAAAGCTGAGCCAGACAACAACATCTTTGACATCGATGCTGACACGGGGGAGATTGTGCTCAAGTCCTACATCAAGTCGATGGCCATCATTCAAAACATCACCAAGCAGGCCGACTGCACCTGGTCCCTGGTGGTGCAGGCCCGGGACCAGGGCCAGCCATCCTTCAGCACCACTGCAGTCATCAAGATCGACATCGCTGAGGCGGTAAGCAGGAGCAAATATGCTCATGTTTTTATTCAACAGTATTTTACATTGAGTAAAAATAAATGTAAATGTTTTGGTCTTATAGAAAATTCTGTTTCTGCTGAGGTGGGATATTCTGTTAGAATACTATGAATGCCCAATCTGACACTGCCTACCGATGCCTACTAACAAGATGTATGCAGGGATGCCGTTTTTCTGCAGCCTAAACCATTACAGTTGTGTGCTTAAGTAAGAATTATTATTATGCATTTGTAATCCTAAAACTATCTCACACGAATGCAATTGTCATGTTTTCAGATCAAGTCCAGATTTGTCTCATACTTCTTGGGCCTAAGAAAACGTCCCGGGGCAGTGTTTGGGATTTGTTTGACTGTTGTCACCTTCGCCATTTCACTGACAATCTTCATTTCAACTCTTATATACTGGAACTCTGTGAAAAGGTCCCGTATAAAAGCTCAGGGCAAGATCAGAAAGATTACAAGGAGACCTGTGCCATAGTGGGAGCTTGCCGTGAGATCATCAACACAGCAGAACTGTTTTCAGTCAGTGGTACCAGGAACTTGTAATATAACACCTTCAAGGGATTTTGTGGTATAGGACAAAGTTGTGTCTGTAAAAGAGTACAGGAGAACAATAATACTCAATAATACTAATCAATTATTCATATTTTTTTTGTTTTCACATAAATTCAGATATCTAGATGCAGTTCCAACCTCTCTGATCTTGTCTTGAAGAAATTAAACAATATCCAACTAGAAAAGCACTCAGCGAGCGCAGGCCTCCGCCAAGCAGCTCATTTCCCTGCTAATTAGATTTACACCGTCCACATGGTGATCTGGATCATCGCCAAAAGGTTCTAAATTAAACCAACCATGAAATGTAAAAGGGAATCGGAGTTGATGTGCATTTTTAACTGATTTAACTGAATGTTAAGAAGACACTTTGCATGCGAGTGCACATCGGACCACTTTATGGCTGTGATTTACATCGGTCAATAATCAACCAAATCCAGGATCCCTTCTGGATCGTCATCTGCTCCTGGTAATATTCCCAACATTTCCTGAAAATGTCATCAATCCATCCTTAAGTTTTTGAGATATCTTACTAACTAACAGACAGACAGACAGATAAACGGCGGCAAAAACATAACCTCCTTGGCGGTGGTAGATGCCATTATCTTACAAGATGTTTTAGGCCAAATGATGAATGCTTGCAGTACTACAGTATATACAGTACACAGGAGAGTCATGAAAAGTAACTTGTTGTGTGACGGACTATGACTTCAGTCCCTTGGATGTGAATTCTCCCTGTGCTCTTTTACAGACCCGAATCAATGGGGGGCCTTTGGGATCATTTTTGATGCAGAGTAGAAACAAGCCTTTGCAAATCCTCGGGATGCTTGCTGGTGTCATTAGTCTCATGGTCGTTGTCACGGTCTTCATCTCCACTGCAATATTCATGCGCAACAAAAAGTCCAACAGGATTTTGCCGATCCGCCGCATCAGGAGGAGGAAGCAGAAAGCCTGGAACTTCCAAAACCCCTTCAAGAAACCTGAAAATCCCGGCGAAAAATTCCAAGTGGAGGAGGAAGAACAGGAGCAGAACATCACTGTCGAGAATGTCAACTATAACAACAATGTCAATAATGTTGTCAGACAGTGGCCTCCACCTCCACCACCTTGTGCCCCATGTCTGCCCCCTCCACTGCCTGCCTACTTCCCAGGACAGAGGCAGTGGGCGGTACCCACCGTCTCAGCAACAGTGGCAACAGTCAAACCCAAAAAGAAGCCAGGCATAAACAGACAGGACACTATGAACAGAGCAATGGTTTCAGAGCTGAAGATGAGACTGGAGCAGAAGAGGATGCTGAAGCATCACTAGTGCTGCACAAAACAAAGTCAGCTTGAGGTCCCGGAGCATTTGTTGCAGCGGCTGTCACAAAGGTGGATGTTCAAATGTGCACTCCCTCACACATGGTATTTTCCTTTTGTCCTTTGCACAGATGGGAAAATGGAATTGAAAACATCCACATATCATGTACCGGTAGTTAATTTGATGATGAAGATCTTGGATCTTAAGTTGCAGTTGTTTTGATGATTTATGTTTCTAAGGTTAAGGATGAACTTTTGAAACACAATCAATAGTGCTTCTTCTGTGCTTGTGTGTGTGTTTTGGGGCGGGGGGGTATTTCAAAGATTAAAACACACTGTTACAGCTCAAATATTAATTAATTCCTCCTTTATCGATGATGTCATTTTCATATGTTTCATTATTTACAGTAGATCATGATTGTTTGTTTCTGAGCCATTTTTTAAAGTCCACATTTTGAACCATTTGTTGACACATTAGTGGCTTAAAGTTTTTCACTTCTCTCTCGGGAATGAAGTCTACAGTTTTCAAAAAGCGAGTCTGATTGTTTGGGATGCAGCCAATCTTCTTACAGGAGATCAGTCTGAAGGAGGGGAAGCAAAGTGATCACATTAGGAAGACCTGCTGGGCAGGTGGAAAACACTGTTGAAGGTCACAATGTGTTTCTTTTCTGATCTAAAAGACCATTTCATCTGTTTACTATTGTATGTGGTGGTTTCTATTGGTGTGATTTAAAAAAAAGAAGAGGCTAAAAAAAACCTCTTGAGATTTTACAAGCAATAAAAGATAATTTGGAATTTGAACAGTGGTGGAAGAAATATTTATATAAAAAAAATAATGTCAAAAAAACAAATTCTATTTTTACCCTGCTGAAAGTACAGAAGTGTAAAAAAGCAGAGTTACCCAGAGTTGTATTGTTACACTATGAATTACTTGATTACAGGTGCAATACTCTGTCAACACTACCTCATTTTTCCAAATTAGGTAACTGTTTTGTGTTCTTTTAGATAATTTAATCTATAATGGTAATGGAGTTATTTCAGATTTAAGTCCCCGTCCCTGGCTGCAGGTATGAAGGACAGACCGCCAGTGGGACACTGTGGCCAATCTGGTCACAATCAGGCAGCTGCGACTATTCAGGATTAGAAATTAATAACTTCTTAACTAATAATGATATTAATGTGAATCGAATTGCTAAAGGTTTATTTTCAATCGGTGGAAGTCGCCGCTCTCCGAGTGCTTTTCTAGTTAGTTAGTTATTTTTAGGAAAAGCTCTCCAGATGTTCTGCAAATATGTAATATATTATCCCAATACAAACCCCATTCCTCTCCTGAGCTCTAATATCAATGTGAGCACCACCAATTACGAAGTTACACCGAACCACTCGCTGGGTATTTGTGTAGACATCATGACGAAACATGCACATTATTTCAAAGTTACATAAAACATTACATTTGCAGATTAAACCTCAATAATCCAAGAACCAACTTGTTTATTTTTGTGCAATATTGCATCCATGGCTAAAAACCAGATTGAAGCAAAAAGATGTGTGTGGCAGGCGTAGCACTTTCTACCGCCTCATCTGGCACGTTTCACAGGGTTGTGATGACGCAGAGTGAGCTCTGGGGATAAAATAGAAACTGCCCCCCCTCAGATTATATCTGACATACATGTTGGAGGCTTTTTCATGAATATGCCACATTTTGCAGGGCAATCCTTTAACAAGGATACTTAAATATACCAGAATAAAATTTTAGTTTAAAATCATTACACACATGAACACAAAAACTTTCCAGTGCTGCGAGCTGTTAGTGCTCCAGAATGAAACGGGGGAATATGAGCAACAACCCAAACGATCATGCATTATGCCATGCTAAGAGGCAGCCAGGATTACTGGGCTATTTGATAGAGGATTACAGAGTTAAAAGTTGCAAAGAGCACTGATGCTTTAGAAAGAAAGATGGACATGCACAGGGTTCAAAAAGCCTGGTTTGTTTTTGAAGCGACTGGTTTTGAAATATAAATGAAATTTTTGCTTATAAGAATAAAAATAATAATAATAATATAATAAAGAGGTCCTTATGGGCTCATGCCTACCTCCTGGTCTTTGAGCAGCGTTGCCCATGAGGTCAGCAGCTGGAGTGTTTTGATGCAATATTAGGGACACATAATGAGAAATATATTTCTCCAAATAAAGTTTCAAATTGTGTTCTCTGCTGGAAAAGCTGCAACTGGCTGTTTACAGAATTCACATTGTCTTGTATGATAGGATATTAAGGATTACAACAAATAGCAACATCAATCCCCCATTTTCAAATCGTAAAAACACATCTGAAGAACAAAAAAAAACTGCAGATGCTGAGCTCCAGAAAGTTAGAGCTGCCAATCCCGACCCCTCGTGTGACAACCGGACCTTAAGTCGACGTAAACACGGGAGACAGCGATTGCATTTGGAGGAGGGGTCTGGTGTGATCTGATCCTAACGTGACGTCAGGAGGGGATATCGGAGAGGATGCCAGTGTTTGGGTATTACGTTAAATGAGCAATACCATTGGCTGAGGCATGTCCATTGTGCCATCTGTCTGGATTGGGCAGCACAGATCATGTATGACAACAGGGATGCAGGAATGATGTTGAATTCACAGGCGTCAGGGGACAAGGAACTGTGACGCACATGTACAGTGAGCAGCAAAGAGGATTAAACATATGTTACTGACATTTTTACATTTCAGAGACGTTCTGCCTCTGTTTGTCCTGAGCCTTAACTAATTCAAACTACTGCTGCATCACAGATTATGAACGAGGCTGCGGGACATTTTTTGACTGTGGACGTTGTCGTGGATCCACCTTTAATGGAGGAGCCAGAGGAAGAAACATCTCAATGGTCATATGACAAGAAGAAATGTAAACGACATAAAAGAGATGATTATTTGTCACTTCATTTGCTTTTGGTCTCTCACACTGCTACTAATACACACTGATTCACAATTTAATTCCATTTTATTTCCATGTGAACTCTGGAACTTGAGCAGTAAGACAAGAGCCAATGCGTTTTGGACCGCTGTAACTACGTTTAATGAGGTCACCATCATTTCACTGTGCACAATCACTTGCCGTTCCGTCATGTTAAAGAGATTTTCAGATCCATGATGGTGTTGCAGTGGCAAGGTCAATGCCATTTCACCAATCAATCACCATTCACACCTTCACAACAAACTCCTCATGCGAGACCAGAGCAAGAACTAAGAATAAATGAGATGAAAGCCAAAGCTCAAACAAATCGGTTCAACTGATCTAAATTCAATGTGACGTTTTCCTTTAACAAGTCATTTAATAGAGCTCAGCTGTGAGTCGGCTGTGATTGGGCTTTCCCTTATGCAGTTTGTCTTCTGACCGCCTCCTCGCCTTCCGGTCTGAACTGCCTTCTTTATTAACCAGGCTTTCATCACTGGCAGCCTGCAAGCTGTCGAAGGTCCCTTGCCTCTCCCGCTCCATTTCCGATGAGCTGTTTTCTCTCTGTCTGTTTTTCCAGGAATCCATGATGCCTTCCAGGCAGGCAAACTTGGTGTCAGCGGTACAAGCATACATGCCAATAGGCACAGCCAGCACCATGGCTAAAACAATCACCACTATGTGAATCAGCTTTTCCCTCTGTTCCAGCTGGGCGATGTCACTCCCCGTCACAAACACAACACACTGGCCACGGCGGGGCGTCTGGTTCTTGAGGGTGACACAGATTTCATATTTGGTAGCAGGCATCAGATCAGAGACTGAATAAGTGCGGATCCCAGGACCGATGGAGGTCATTTCTTTTTTAGCAGCATCTGCGCGGCCAAAGTGGATGGTGAACCACGTTTCAGCCGGGCGATCTAGGGCTGCGTACCACTCAATGGAGAGTCCACGTACTGTCTGCTTGGCAATGCGGATATCAATGTAGACATTCTCATCACCAGGAGCAGGTGGAGCTGGAATGCCGGGAATCAGGGACGACTGAGAGCCCGGAGGCGACTGCACATCCAGGAGAATGCCAACAGAGGAGTTTCCAACGAAGTTAACGGCAGTGCAGGTGTAGACACCGCGGTCAGCTGCAAGGAGGGACGGGATCGCCAGGACGGATCTGACCGTGTCCTCGTCAACCCTTTCATGAGATTCTGCAAAGAAAATGGGAATTTCTCGTGTTATTTGAAGGGACAAAAAAACGTGTAAAATCTATTTTCGATAGTAAAACACTGTTTACCAAATTTAAGTAAGAAATAAGTTGCATGCGTCTCCATGAAAGGGGACGACGGTATCATGTCCACACATTTTTATTAAGCTTAATGAACAGTTTACTGGAACTGAAGTTCCCTAAATAAATATACTCCTCACGTAAGAATTCATCACATGCAGTGCTTTGTGGATTAGTCATTAATATATTAATGATTGTGGTCATCCTGAAATCATGCATCAAAATGATTTATTATGTGGAATAAAAATCAGGTAATTCTGGTACAAACAGGTATCCTAGCAACAACCTCTTGCTCGGATACATCCTAGGATACATCCCAGCAACAGCACAGTAAAGGCATTTTAAAAACACCCAACACAATAAAGGCATATTAAATACAAACAGCACATCAAAGGCAAATATGTGCTTACAACGAAATAACTTTATGCTGTAACTTTTTTGAAATTGAAATTTTACTTTTTAAAATCTGAAATAAGAGACTTGTTCATGAAAAACACGATGTAGTCAATGCGTGTGTGTGCGTGTGAAATAAAAATTATGAAATGGAAACAAAATGATTCTCCTAAACCCAAACAATCCGTGATTTCGAATGTGTTTTAGTATCTAATTGAGCACGAGGTATCCCTTGAGTTGAGTTGAGTGTGTGCACGACGTGCTCTAGACATCAACTTCTCACCGTGAAATCCTCTTATCATCTTCATACTATATGTCCAGTACACCGCCGGGTCTGGCCTGGCCTTGGCGAGGCAGCGCAGGGTGACGTTTTCCCCCAGGGGCAGAGTCACGTTCGGGGCCGGGGTGGTGACGAGTGGCTTCATGCACGCCAGCAGCTCTGCCTCGTAGAAGAACTTGCCCTCTCTAAAGGCCGGCCCTGAGCAGGTCAAGTAAGAGTTCATCAGTATGATCGGAGGTCTTAGAGCCCTGATAAACTCCACGAAGCCCCTCAAGCGACAGTCGCAAAGCCAGGCGTTGTCGTGGAGAGCCAGGACAACGTTCTGACCGGAAGCAATCGCCTCTCGCTCCTCCATGTTCTGCAGTTTTTGGTAGAGAGGCCAGTTTTGGAAGACGTCCTTCGATATTACCGTAAGCCGATTGAAGGATAAATCTAAATAAGTCAG
The DNA here is from genome assembly GCF_040956055.1 of Brachionichthys hirsutus. Classification (NCBI taxonomy): domain Eukaryota; kingdom Metazoa; phylum Chordata; class Actinopteri; order Lophiiformes; family Brachionichthyidae; genus Brachionichthys; species Brachionichthys hirsutus. The sequence goes on along the minus strand of NC_090903.1, from coordinate 8,769,764 downwards.
ACTTGGTAAAAATCTTAACGCATGCTCCGGTAGGACGTCCAGCTGGTTGTGCTTCAGGTCCAGGATCTTAAGTCCCGGCGTGTCCTCGAACGCTGTCCAGGGTACTGATCGCAGCCTGTTCCCTTGAAGACGAAGCTCTGTCAGGTTCCCCAAACCCTCCAAACCCTTTGAGTTTATCACTGTGATGTCATTGAAGTTCAACCACAAGTTCTCCAAAGCGGGTGTTTGTGAGAATGCCCCTCGGGGTATTTCAGTAAAGTGAGATTTTTCTATGCGTATTTTGGTCAGATTGTGAGGGAGGTTGGCTGGTATGGCCCCAAACGCGTTCTCCTCCATACAAACGACTGACCTGTAGGTCAAGAGGAAGAGAGTGAACGTTCATCTGGTTAGAGTGGAACCTGACGATGCATAAATACAGATTACAAGGACCTCAAATTTCCAGCCTAGAAACATTCTCATGACCATGTGTTTTTAATCCATCACCCAGTGGCACAGTTACAGAGCGTGGAAACAGTTCAGCCCCGGTGAGGACTGGACGGCGGACAAACAGGTCTTACCTGCCATGGCGGTCTCCGGCACAGCTGCATCCGCGTAAACATTGACAATATGTTTCATGCCAGTGAATACTGAGCAAAACTACAACTAGCAGGTGATCAATTCTATCCATATTCTGCGAAAGGTCCTGAAGTTGAAGGCTACATCCGTGCTCAAGTCACCGCAGGGTGCGTCAGACGGGAGAAGCCTATTAAACTTAATCCCTGATGTAACTGTGCTGGACAAGTGGCGTCTTATTCTCAAGGATGACACGCATGGGTACCGCCTACTTGGACTCAGTGTTGGGAACGCTGTGTACAGTCACAATAGATTATTGTAAATTTCAGCCTATAAAACACAAAATCCACAAAAAAGTGGTTAATTAGAGGCTGGTTTTTTTCCCGAATTAAGAAGCTAAAAATCAAACACACGGCTACTCCAATAACCATGAATGTACTGCTGGTGGAACCGTTTGTAATTTAGAGAATCTGAGAGATTTCTGTAGCATTAGTAAATTATTTATTGCCTTTAATAAACTCATCAACCTTTATAACGTATTCTACATTTTTAAGTCGTGGACCACTAGACAAATAGAATTAGAAGCACAAATGTACTAGCCAGTTGTGTGTGTATAAAAGTTTATTTATTTATGGTTTGCTGGAAAGAATAGATGTACATTTAATGGGGCAATGATGCCAGGTGGCACAGTACAGATACATGGAGATATTTGAACGTATTTCTCATTGCTGGGAACAGAAATCATTTTACATTTCATGTTGCATCATTTCCATCATATTTACAGTGTCAAAGTTCGGTCCGTTCTGCACTTCTCTCCAGCTCCAGCTATGAACCATGCCAATGTGCATATCTTCTCTAAGAACATATCAGGCTCAAACACAGAGGCACAGACTTTACTGTATGCAAGTATATACACAAATCATATCATACATATATAATATAACAATGGAGTAGTTCCCAGTGAGTTCTATTTCAGTCAGACCACGTTTAGAGGAGTTTTTTCTGGGCAATATGAAATTTAAATTGCAATGATCATTTCAGCATTTGACATTTTTTTAAATCTTACAGGCGTAGTGATAACTACATTGTTCTTAACATAAAAGCATGAGCGGGTTTGAAATTAATTTTATTACTCATGTCAGTCAGTTCCAGATAATCAGCGAGACACATATTATATACCCCTGGAAAAGAAAGTTTATTCAAATGTGAAGCGTTCTCTAAACTGATATTTCCATTATCGTGCAGCGTGCAAAAGTCCTTTGACAGAAGTTGGCTCTCTGTGGTTTTGGAGTTGGTGGCACGATCCAACGAGGAGGTACAGGCGGTGGGGGATCCCATTGCGTGGGCGTATGGGAGCGTGCGAGAGGGGGACTGATCCCGGGATGCTGATGAGTGTCTATGTAGTGATGGGGGTGTAGATGGGGGTGGGGGAGTGGACAGTGACAGGGATATGATTGCATGTAGGGGGTTGGATTAGGAGGTTTATATGGATAGTTGTGACGTGGAGCAGGAGTCGGAGTCGGAGCCGGAGCCGGAGCTGGAGCATGATGTCAGCAGAAGTATTCGTTCGGCTGTCCCTCTATCTTAGTAGTGGCCTCAGAGTCCAGGCTGGAGCGGGCCGACAGCAATCTGTTGGATTCCTCGGGATTCACTCTGTTCAGATACTCACCTTCAAGCCCTTTGGCCTTGGTGCCAGGTGACAGTGTTTCAAAGGTGACATAGGAATCTTGAATGTCCTTGGCTGTCTTTCCCGAGTACTTCTGGATGCGTCTCTTCAGCGCTCCACAGCACACAATGACAGTCAGCGGGACGGCGATGATGCAGGCCACCGTGATCACGATGACATTGATCAGCTTCTGGGTGCCGGTGGCACTGGCTGCTTCATCAGTGGAGAATATGACACACTGCTCCTTCTTGGGGATCAGCCCCCTCACACAGACACAGGCAATGTACTTGGTCCTGGGTACCAGCCCTTCGATGGTTGCGCGGTTCTGACCCGCGCCGACATTGATCTTCCTCATGTCCCTCTCTCCAAACACAGCGTACAGCACACTAAATGCTGTTGTGTTCTTGGCTTTAGGGGCTCTCCAGTTCAGAGAGATTGTGTTGTCTGTGTCTCCCACCACCTTAACTGAGCGGACCACCCTGTCTGGGTCCTGCTGCAGTGACGAGGTGTTGGCTGCCAGGTTGCTGAGATTGGTCTTTTCCAGATCCAGGAGTGCATCTGGACTGAAGGAGGTAGGCGCTCCTTCAGATGGGTTGTCATTGGGTATTCCAGGATCGGGACCAACAGGTGGAAAGTTTGGATCCAAAGCAGGAACAACTGAGGAACTGGAGGTTGGAACCACATATCTGGCCACCAGTTTCTCCTGGTAGGCAGCTTTGCCCATTTGGTTGGGTTTCTTGGTTTTGGCCTTCTTTTCCTTACTGGTTTTGTTCCCCTCTAATTTTGTTGAGTTAGAGACGATGAGCGAAATTGCAGCTTCAGCATTCCCCTCATAGTTACTAGCCTTGCAAATGTATTTTCCTGAATCACTGTAGGACACAGCTGGGACGCTGAGGATGGACCAGGTGATTCCCTCCTTAGAGGTTTCCTGCTGGACTGTGGTGGCAGAAAGGGGGGGGGATTATGGTTATTACACAATAAAGGACAATCGATGAAAATGCAACTAGACAATATGACTTCTGGGAAGCATGAAGTTCAGATTTACAGCCTTATTGTCTCCACCGCTAGCTGTCGGTTTAATTAACAGAGTGCTGACAAAAAGCATCATATCTGAAGCACAGTGCAAGGATTATCTGTTCCGCTGAATCACCTGTTCCATTAAGAAGCTGCCCATCTGCCCTGCGCCATGTCAAATCCGGGATGGGGACTCCCATGGTGCCGCAGCGGAGCAGCACATTGTTTCCTGCAGCACTCCGGACTCGCGCCACTGCTGTGTGGATGCGAGGGAGCTGACAGCGCCGCAGCTCTGTGTCACTGAAAATGACACCCGACACACTCTCTGGAGCTGAACACCGCAGCCTGGTGTCAATGAACGCCACTGAAAGGGTCGGAAACTTTTGGAATTGCACCAGGTCGTACAGCCGACAGTCACACACCCACGGGTTGTCATGGAGACCTGCGGGCGGGAGAACAAGTAAGGCTGCAGGAGTGTCCACAGCTGTGTGCAAAGTGATGTGCCAGCCTGCAGATGGCTAATGTCGATGTTAGGATGTTAATCCCATAAGAGGATTAACATTTAATTCATAAACTACATCATGACCATGACTATGGCAATGATGATGATGATGATGATGATGACGACGACGATGACGATGATCAAATGCTCAAGGTCATGAGTTGCTCTCGTTTATGATATAATATTTCTCCTTGGATCACAAACGTGCAGCAGCAGCACTTTGCCAGCAGCTGCTTTTAAAGGTGAAAAGACCAAATTGATTCCACATAAACATAAAGAGAAAACAAATTGATCCAAAATTAGAATTATGCTTTTCAGGGCAAAGTCATGTAATCTCATAAAAGAGGGAAAAATGAAAGACGCATATGATGACCTTATGTTTTATAGACCAAAATGCAATTAATTTAATTTAAAACAACAACTTGGCTATATTCATATAGCTGCGTTTACTTGTGCATGCCCTCAGAAGGACTTCAGGTTTTTGGTAAATACATAATTAAGCATGGCAACAGTATCGCACAAAATAAGGCAACACCTTTTACGTGCAGCGTTTCATAATGTGCTGTCCCTTACCGAGAATCATTTTGGAGCTCTCTGGCCCCTGCAGAGGTCTTGCAGCCAGCCACGTGGACAGCACCTGTGCCGGCAGGGTCAGCAGGCTGTTGCTGGACAGATCCAGATAAGTGAGATTCTTGATGTAAGTCGTGGCGTCCGCTGGCAGTGAGGTGAGCTGGTTGTTGTGCAAATCAAGAAGTCTGAGGCTGGGCATAAGCATGAGACATTCCCAGGGAAAGGCGGTTAGGGCATTCCCGTCCAGGCGAAGTTCTTCCAGGTTGATCAGTCCCCGGAAACTGTCTGGACTCAAGGCGGACAGTGTGTTGAAAGACATCCACAGAAATTCCAGAGTAGAGAGGTAGTTGAAGGCTTCGCTTGGTATCCGCTGGATGGCTGTCTTTTCAATCCGTAGTTTGGACGTGTCAACAGGAAACCCGACAGGCACGAGGGATATCTCGGGATCATTACAAATCACACTCCTAAAATGGAAACAATTCAATTAATTCGGAATCACACTTCACAAATTACACATTTAATCATAATTTACGCCTTCAGTAATTGAAAATCTATCAAAAAGAATTGTGTTATTAATAAAATACATGTTTTTAAAAAAAATGCAAAAATATTAAGTACATTTGCTAAGATGATTAATTTTAAAAATTAAATTTAAAAAAATCTTTCCAAATGATATAAAATGCACATATGGGTGTTGAAAGTGCCTTTGAAAGATGAGCCTGTATTAATTAAATAATGCATTCCCAATATTATAATTTGCACACGAGTACACATCTGTGCAAACATCTGTCCTGATTTGAAAACAAGAAATGCTTTATTTATTTATTTATTTTTCTTTTTTTTATTTTTCTTTTTTTTGTTTGTTTTTATTTTTTATTTTTATTTTTTTCTTCCTCTTTTTTTTTACCTTGTCTGCATTCGTGCTCCACAGTGACGGACACAACGTCAGTCACTGCTGGAGTTCTATGCAATTTTTATTCTTATAGTGATTGTGACCGTCACCTGCCCTCTTGGCAGCCTAGCCTATTCCTATTTTATTGGTTTTATTACCTGCTTACCGCCGTAGAGGGCTGTGCACACCGCAGTGAACATACAACATGAACAAACAAAAAGTGACAAATACACAGTGTTCTGAGAAGAAAGTGCAATGGATTTATTTGTGCCCCTTAATTCTACCCCTTCCATCCAATCATCACCAAGAGTTGTCCCAATACACAATACAATACATGCTTTTTTTTTTTAAAGTTTTTTAAGCCTTACCTGGCCTTTGATCCATCGCTCAGGTTGTGGTAAAAACAGCTGCACTGCGACGGGCAGGAGCTGACTGGGGAGACAAATTCACCTGTGGCCGCATAGAGCGCAAGGACCAGGAGTAGGAACATGTTTGGTCCACTTTTACGCACACGCTGCCTGCCTACATGCGCGCGTTTTGCGCCAACTAAATTCAAGCAGACTATCCTTTATCTTTCACTTACAGGAATATCATCCGCATGGCTAGGTCCCGCCGCTTCGCTGTCCCATAGTGATCCCACTGCAATGAGATAAAAAAAAAAAAAAAAGGACAGCCAAGGATTAGAAAAAGGACTGGCGTTCCTTTCATTCGGATGCGTATTGCATCCCAGACTCCGATAGGCTGCGCAGAGACGTTCCTATTTATTGTCACGGGAAAAACACGTCCGTGCTGGTGGTCATAATCCACCCGTGATGTTTGGATTTGTTTTTTTTCTTTGCCTCAAATGTAGTTTGCTCATTTGAGCCCTGCTAATCTGCAACTGGACAGCGCTTGACCACGAGGTGGCTCCTTATCTCCTCCACTCAACAGTTTTTACTGACTGTGTGTTCTTAACATCGAATCCTTTCATTTTATGGTCTATTATTGTCACAAACAGCTTTGAGATCAGTTATAAAGCAAACAGTCTTTGATTGCACGTTTTCAGAGAAAAGATGAACTGAAAGTTTAATGTTCGGTGTCAGATTTCCTTTCCCTCCCTTTCCAAAACACAAGTTATCCATGCAAAGCAAAGCAGGTCGTATTCTTATTCTAAGTCAACATAAAATATTATAACATTTGCATATTTTTAATTATTATTTTAATATTAGTCACGTTTATGAAAACAGTTGGAAAATGAAAACAATCGTAGCACGCAGCCTTTTGCTCTTATCGATGGAGCGTTTTCTTCTCGTGAGTGTCGCTTTGATTGACAGGAGCCTGACGCGCCACACACACACACACCTGTTGTGTCTCCTCAAAGAGCCGCGCCTGCGTGGGCATCATCCAGCGTGTCTCGTCTCCAGTGTTGGACATAAGCGGCGGGTGACGCGCAAAGCTACAAAGGCTTCTTGCGTCGGTCACTGTTTGAGGGTTTTGATGTTGCGGTGAGCCAATACACGCATTAAAGGTTGTGCGTGTGTGCTTGTGTTCATTAAGGCATTCCTGTCCGGATTGGGGGCAACGGAGAGTGCAGGGGGGGGGGTTACATAATAAAGCGGGGACGCTTTTCTCGTGGAATGCCCCTTTAAAAGCCGTCTCCCCATGGCCAGCTCGAGGCGCATCGTGAAGGATCGAATCGAGAGGAGTGAAAAGTCTGTGCCAGCTGCACTTTGTTGGGTCCAGACGACTTCGGGATGGTCTCGTCTGACCCTCTGCCGGAGGGTTTCTCCGACTTCGATGTGTTCTCTCTGGGATCGTGTCTGCTGGTGGAGGGTGAGTGTTTTACTGTCTTTCTGCTGGATTTGAGCCAAGCGCTGCCTCGGCTATGAGGGCTGAGCCCCCCCCCCCCCGTTACACTAACCTGCAGCCGCACCTGGCGCCACCCTCAGGGGAAATGATTGGCAGCTTTACATTCACTTATAGTCTGGAAATAAATGAGAGAACGTGCTGGTTTAAAACGGTCTGATGACGGTAGGAACATTTGGAGATGCGTTCCGTGCTGCGCAATAAGCCTCGCCGTGCGCGCCGATGCCCCCCCTCACCATCACATTCCCCCTCTGAAGGTCTCCTGGGCTTCTGCTTAAATGCCGTAACTCTCGGCGCTTTCCTCAAAGTGAGAGAGCTGCGGACCCCCAGTAATTTCTTGGTGTTCAGCTTAGCGATGGCTGACATTGGCATCTGCCTGAACGCCACCGTCGCCGCTTTCTCCAGCTTCCTGAGGTGAGTGACGTCACAACCCCCCCCCCCCCCAATCAATAATCAATGTCGATGGTATGAACGTCTCTAAGCACGTAGCTGCTTGTGCTCTGCCTGTCTTTGATGTGAAGAATCGATTCAGGGAGAAACCATCAGGAGTGGAGGGAGACTAATCAATGAAATGCCGGCGCCTTCATAATGTGCGGATGTAATCTGGAGATAAGAGATGCTGCTGAGTCGGCATGATTTAGTGTTCAGTAAATGTTTGTTGAGCTGCAGGTATGTATTTACTCCGTGCACGTGTTCATTGAACTTTTCCATTGATTGCTTTTCCATCCGTCTCCAGGTTCTGGCCTTATGGCTCCGACGGATGCCAGACCCACGGCTTCCAAGGCTTCGCGACAGCGCTGGCCAGCATCCACTTCATAGCCGCCATAGCGTGGGACAGATACCATCAGTACTGCACCAGTAAGTACCCCCCCACCACCAAAGGGTGGTCAACTATAAAGTCGTCTCTATGACAACATTCGGCTATAATCAACAGCAGGAGAGACTGCAGTGCTTAATACATAGCTTTTACACCATCTTCAGCGCTCATTAAACTGGAATAAACATGTTGGAGGATGTTTTCATTGGCAGCGTTAAAGGCATGGAGATATCGCATTTGTGGAGATGATTTAAAAAACTAATGGTCGTCAGCAATGCTGTTCTTGTCAGGGACAAAGCTGCAGTGGAGCAGTGCCATCCCTCTGGCTGTGTTCATCTGGCTCTTCACTGCCTTCTGGTCTGCCATGCCCCTCGTTGGATGGGGAGAGTACGACTACGAGCCCCTCAGAACCTGCTGCACTCTGGACTACAGCAAGGGAGACAGGTAGGGTGCGCACACACACACACACACACACACACACATTCAACTTACTTCTTTAAATTTTCCATCTGCCAGTGGGATTTATTTTTGCCCAACCTTTAATTGTCTCTCGGCAGAAACTACGTGTCCTACTTGATCCCCATGAGCATCTTCAACATGGCCATCCAGGTGCTTGTTGTCATGTCCTCTTACCAGTCCATTGCACAGAAATTCAAGAAGACTGGAAACCCCAGAGTAAGTCAAAGTAGACGTTATGTACCGACTGCTGCAGCTCCTACTCCTCCTGGGCCACATTTATATCATGATTTTCTCATCTTTACCAACCACTAAGAGCGTGTTACGACACGACCCATCCGTCGTGCCATCCAGGTTCCACCTGGCCGACCAGCCCACACACAGATGTGTGTGTGTGAACCGGAGCGATTTGTACTTCAGTAAGCGTGTCCAAGGACATTACAATATGTTGGCTGCAGCCGTGCATTATTCCAGTATTGGACCTCCTGGTCCACAGTCACGCCAAACCCACAGGCTTATGCAGGGGTCCCCAAACTTTTTCCTGTGAGGGCCACATCACTTTTCCCTTCTCTGATGGAGGGCCAGGGTCAGTTTGTACAGGAAAGGTGTGATGATGGCAGGGGTGCCTAAACATTTAGGGGCCGAATGTGGAGGCAGGCTGTAGTTTAGGCTTCATCTCACCATCACAACTACACACAGTGACATGAATCGAGTGTCACACACGCAATGCCTCTCACACCCAAACTCAGTCTCTCTCCAGCACTATCACGAAGTGCAGAGGCGAAGAACGACTGGATCAATCAGCTGATCCAATACAGCTGCAGAGGAGCAAACAACAAACCTCAAATTCTTGTAAAAAACCCGAATGCTGCACACCTTGGTTTCGAACCCAGGATGTTCCAGCAGGGAGTCAAGCGCACTACCCACTACACCACCTAGATGTTACCCCATCAAACATTAGGATACATAGACAGTAGCATTGTTGACTTTAGACCAGAGGCACTGGTTTTGAATCCAGTACGACGTCACCTGGTCGGAGACACGCCCACTCCACATAACACAAAAGGAAAAAGCACAACATAACAACACAGCAACATAGCAACACAGAACAACATAACAACACGCTGTGGTCTGAAAATACCTCAAGTTTCCTCACCTATACGGTGGCGTAGTCGGTTGGGTTACCGGTCTACTGCTAGAGGAACTGCCTCCAGTTCCTCTAGCAGTAGACTGGGGGTGGAGCAGGGGCGGCAGGGTAGGCCTAGGGCCTTACCTGGGCGGAGTGAACTGGACCACTGGTCCACTCCACTCCGCTCAGGTGTGCCCTGAGCCTACCCTGTTGCCCCTGCTCCATCTCATTCCGGTAGTGGGATTCGATACCAGGGCCATTTTGCCCCCCTCTACAATGCTGCCAACTATGCCACCGTGGAGGTGAGGAAACTTGCCCTGTTATTACAAAGTAATTACTATGTAATAAGTTGATATTACAGAGCACCGGAACATTAACTTTCTGGCCATATGTGACCATCATTAAAATTGTCCCAAATAAAAGGGAGGCTACTCATGTTGTATGGAAAGGAAAATAAGTAAATTCTATTTTGGGTCTCTGGTATTGTTCAGGGGGCCAGGCCAAATGTGTAAATGGGCCGGATCCGGCCCGCGGGCCGTAGTTTTGGGACCCCTGGGCTTATGTTTTAATATCAGCAAGAAGTCGGCTTGATTCAATTGCTGAAATCCCCTTCATTTTACATATCAACACAAAGCTAGACGGGATGCACAATACTATTCCAATACTATGGAATTATGCAATTGAAATAAACTGACAATCGTGCCACATGTTTAACATGATGCAACATCCATGTCCGGTGCATTTCAAGTTTACTTTGTCATTCAAGCATATTTGTCCTCACGTGGTCCCTGGAACATAAAAAAAAGATGTGGCTGCAGCATATATAGGTCATTGCAACATGGTGAATTCCTATCGGGAATGCAGAGACGAGCTGGGTCACGAAGAAAAGGACATTGTATCTGTGGTCAGCTAGTTCAACAGCGGAGTTCCTCAGACTGAGACTCCGCATCAGACTGAACTGGGATAATAAAGAGGCAAGGATACTCTTATAACATGAATGTAAATGTAACTTTTGCAAGTCTAAAGCAGCCGATTGGATGAAAACAACTTTGGTATGTTTAGAATTTGACAATGAACGATCTTAACATAGATGCTGCTTTTCTTCCTGGCACATGATCCAAGGCGTGTGAGTAAAAAAAAAAAGACAAGAAAAAAGAAATCCTCATGACGCATGTCTCCTTCCCTAATTTTGGTCGATAAGTGAATAATCATTCTTGTAATTCCTTTCTTTGTGCATCCCTCCCACCCACCCTGACTATCACTATCTATTCCACTCTGTAGTTCAACCCCAACACTCCTCTTAGGGCTCTGCTGCTCTGCTGGGGCCCTTATGGAGTTCTGGCTTTCTACGCTGCTGTGGAGAACGCCACCTTGGTCTCACCTAAGCTGAGGATGGTAAGGACAGCCAGTGCACAATTCAATTATAATTTAAATATAATCATGTGTGTATATTTAAATGCGGCTCACGTAAGCTGCTCACAGTAAAACATGAGCCTTCCATACATAAACACAGCGGCTTTGCCGATAATTAATAACCTGGTCAAGCCTGAGGACTCGCTTTGGGAGGGCTGTGATGAGAATCGGCGATGCTTTCTCAGTACTAACAACTTCATTGTTCTGTCTCTGCAGATGGCTCCCATCCTGGCTAAGACCTCGCCCATCTTCAATGTCTTCCTGTACGCTTTGGGAAATGAGAACTACAGAGGAGGCATATGGCAATTCCTCACAGGGGAAAAGATTGACGTGTCACAAATTGATTACAAGTCCAAATAAATATAAGTTTAAACTTCAAAGCTAATGAAAAACAACTAATATTGAAAATATCCCCTTGAGAAGGACTGCTCAGTTGAACAACACAAAAAACATTAATTTGGCAATTTCTGCAATAAATACTTTGTTTTGAAGGGTTTCTTGGAAGATTGCGTAATTTAATTTATTCCACTGAGTGTGGGAAGACAAAGAAATGCTGGCGTTTATTTTTTGGATAGCATCAGCTGTTGACGTCAGGCTTCCACGTAGCATTACTTTCCCTATAGCCAAACTGAAGGACACCTCCGTCCGAGCTCGTCTAATTATCTTTTAAGAAGAAATGATGAAAGGCATCACCTAAAAGGTTGGATTTGTTGGATTCAGTGACTTTTAATGAGCTCTCCGGGACAATTTTGTTTCCTGTGAATGAAATGTGAAAGTGTGACGACCTTGTGCTCTGCAAGTGTGAGATTTTATGCATCCAGAATAGAACGGCACTAATCCTCTGAACAGAGAGGCCATTCTTTGATGCACAGCCCCTACGAAAAGTTAGAGATTAGTCTAGGGCTGTGGATTACTGGACGTGCTTCTCCTGTAGATTGGCTCGTGAAATAAAGACAGAAATGTGCACGTCATAGTTTTGTGACTGTGTCATAGCTGTTTCTGGCAGGAGGCCACAGTGTGCATTTGTTTTTTCATCAGCTTTGCTTGCTTTACAAATCAAACATATTCAGGTGCGTAGATTTCATCGAGGGATTATGTCTGGTAAGCCAGTAAAAAAATGCATATGAGCTTTATGAGAGGATTAGCCAACAACATGACTACAAGTGCAGGAGAAAGAAGAAGGTCTATGAATCAACATTTAAGAATAAAACCAAATGGTTGCTCTGACTGGAATTTTGTTGCAACAAAAATCAACAACAGATTTAAGATTGTGTGTTCAGCCTGAAGTGGGGGAATTGACTTTGTCAAACTGAAATGTGGAAAATCAGTTGATTCTTGAGATTTTAAAAAACAGCAACAACAACATTTGGTTAACTTGTGACATCATGCTCCAGATTGACCTCAGGATGCAAAAATAGCACAAGCTGTCAGTGTGCTGCTACAGATCCACACACTTTACTCAATTGGTGATGTTGACTGAGAGGAAGCTGGTTATACAACCCTGAGCCCATAAGAATGCACACACATTGAACATAGAGAAGACACACTGTTTGTGCACAGATCGGTTTAAATGAACAAAACCATATGTAACATTATTGTACACACATTCAAGCTTAAGACCGCAATTAAACACACAACTGACATTTTGCTTCAATGCAATCTGCTGCAGAAGCTCGATCCAGCGAATGTTGTATCAAGAGGCAAGTTTGTAATGGATTGAGCTACGTGTGCATGTGGAAGTCTCGCCTTTTTGGTAGATTGACTCATGTGAAAGAGAGTACCGGCACCTTTTATGAGCAACGAAAAGCAGTGAATAAAATTAATCAACTGCTCATGAAATGTCATCAATCACCTTTTGAAATTTACAACGAACTATATTTCACACTTTCGTATGGAAAAAATCAATATTGTTTGTCATCCACCCAAACACGCTCTGCCTCAGGGAAGATAAGATAAAAAGCTCCGTTGACCGCTGTATGTTTAAAACAATATATACTTTCCTAGCTGTCCTCACCTTACACGGTCGTGTCTTCCTCGTTAGTATAGTTGACAGTATCTCCGCCTGTCACGCGTAAGACCGGGGTTCGGTTCCCCGACGGGGAGATGTTCTTTGGCTGTTGGGGAGTTTGATCCATCCCAACGTCACTCACCTTTTGCTCAAGTCACAGAACAATCGACGTTCCTTTAGTCACACTTACTCATTTTACTCTGTCGTCATCCATGCTTGTGTCCATCACCGACAGTCAACGGCGATAAAAATAAAAAAATAAGAAAAACTTTAAAATCAATCAACTGCTCATGAAATGTCATTGATCACAAGTCTACACTCTTCAAATTTACAACCATCTATATTTCCGACTTTTGGCTGAGAAAACAAAGAAGCTCCATCAAAAACAATCTCGTTGGCGGGGGTAACAAATCCGTTGACATGCTCCTAGATGAGGAATTGACTCCGCTATAAGACAAACAACGCAAATGTAAACCTATTTTCAGGAAAATCTCGATAAAATCCGCAATCCGGACCCGATAGATAAAATTCAGTGGTAAAGTATCGGTGTCCCCACCATGTGAAGGGATCAGCTCTGAGCCCCTTTTTGTTTGCCGTGGTGATGGATAGACTCTTTGGAATATGATGTTTGCAGATGACATTGTGATCTGCAGGGAGCAGGTAGAGGAGAATTTAGAGTGGACATATAACTTTGTGTTTTTTGTGGTCCAACAGGGTTACGTTTTTGTGCATTCGGCAGGAGAAGCTTGGGATTTTATTTGGCTGTTAGAACGTAATACTATGGCAATTGCACAAGATTAAGTGGTCATCTAGAATGTCCTGAGCTATTTTTGAATCAGCTCAGAGAAAAGGCACAGGAGTAAAGCAGCAAAATAATGTTTATCCTCTCACCCAACCAATCCAGGTATGAGGACAGTTGACAAAAACCCTGATTTGTTGTCTCTTGTCTCAACAAAAAAACATTGCCTGCATTAAAATAAGCAATGTATGTTCGTGTTTACATTGCTATGTGAGTGCACGCACGTTTGTGCGTGTGCGTGTGCCTGTGTGTGTCAGAGAAAGAGAGCGAGCGAGCGCACCACCACCTCTCGGGCGCAGAGCTCCGGCCTTCATGACTCGTCATAAGCTTTCCTGCTCCAGAATGTTCACTGTGGGGAATAGATGTGATTATCGAAGCTGCTGTGTTCCTGACGTGATGTAACATGCCATCTAAAAATAAAACAGAAGCATTTTCAGAACCCGTTTGGCCACATTCTTAACACACATTGCCTAGCTTTGTCCACATCAAAAATCCGAGCTCCAGAGGGAAATTATTTTTCTGATTTATTTCAATGACACTGGAAGTAATCTTTGAATCTGTTTTAGATTCAAAGCTGAACTCATTGCACTCATGTCAAGATCTCTCCGGTAACATTCATTTACAACTCAACTGCCTGGAGAAATACAATCATTTTATACGTTTATTCCTTGCAGTAACCTAAAATGAGAAATTAATATTAAGATTAGGACGTCACGTGACCCAAAGCTCTTTCTCCTTGCTTCTCTGATTCAGCTCAGGAGAGATGACCACTGCTCTGGTTGGGCATCTCCACGTAATGTAAATGACAAACCGAAACAACATCCTGGTAAACACACAGACTGTGTGTGTTCTATCGTCGAGACCTCAGAAAACACACACATGCTAATCAAACCAAGCTTTATACCAGGCATGGGCAAACCCAGGCCCGGGGGCCATATGCGGCCCGTTGGTCTTTTTAATCCGGCCCGCCAAACTTGTCCAAATTATATAATTAAATAAAATTGTATTATGATTAAACCTCATTCATTTGACCTTTTCCCTGTAATGCTACCTGTAAAAGGCCAAATCCTTTCATGCAATAGCTTTCATGTGTCATTTATACTAGCTCACACAAATACTCCATCCATCTGTTTCTGGCCCGGCCCATCTGTCAAATTTTAGAACCTATTGTGGCCCGCAAGTCAAAAAGTTTGCCCACCCCTGCTTTATACTGTATACTTACAATGAAATCTGGTCTGATGAGAATTTTCAGTGAGAAAATATGCCTGGATTGTTGATTTGATTTGATTTTGTGACTGGTGTTTTCGTAACTGTCTTGTATCTTGACTCTTCAGCCTGCGACTGAACAATCAGTTAAGGTTGATATATGAAGTAAGATGGATTGATAAAGTCAAAAGATCTTTGTTACAAGCATGAAAAGTTGGAAATGAGAAAAATGCAGATTAGAGCTTATTCCAGAGAACATGTATGAAAAGGTGGTGACATCTACTGGCTGAACGCTGACATGAAGATGGATGACGGAAAGCAAGTAAATAAACAAAATACAAAAATACACAAATGAAATGTCAACACAAACAATTTATTTGTAAAAGTTTAATTCATTCATCCATCCATCAATATCTTAACTCGTTCCGCTTTAATTTTATTCACAGCAGCATCCATCTTTAAAGCGCCTTCGTTTAAAAACCGAATCGGTAGATTATTTTAGATTTAAGACAGAATAAAATATATAATATAGTGTCATGCAGGGTGGATTTTTCAGGCGGTCCTTGATGAGTTCCTTCTCCCCCCGCTAGATGTCAATACTGCTCCGTCTTGTTTCAGATTTGATGATGATAGTTTGTCTTTTCCTACAGAAACGGACAAGTCATCCATTATGTTTAGAACGATCTTAAAATAAATACAGGCAGCTAAAGAAAAAAAGACAAACAAAAATATTTGCAGATGTCCCTGGTGTAAATATATTTACTGCTAGAAAGAACACCCTAAAAGATAGACGACTCAACGTATTTTATACATCATAAGTAAATAATAAACACATAATTTGTATCATCAAATTACTCCTTTGTGCAGTAAATGTTGTCGATGGCTGCTATAGCGTTTCTGGAACGATAGATGGCGGTGTTGAGCTTTTTTAAACCCATCGCTCGTGGTAAATTGATGGAAAGCAGAACGAACAGCGAGTAGTTTTCTTAAAACGTGCTGGTAGAAGCAAATCTCAACTGCATAGCAAATTTTAGTCTAAACTTTGTGACGACAAATATTTTCTCCAGAAACAATCAAATTTAATTTAGACCACACCTTGATTGTGAGAAAATATTATCATTACGCATAAACGTGATTTACGTTTTAGATTCTAGACGTTATCTTAAACTGGACATCAGCTCCACGTGACGTCCAATAACTTAAAGGTTAAATTATTCACTTCAACATCCGCATATTCTGTGAAGCTGTCCACTCGGGTGTGGTTCTGAAGGAGTTTGGTTCGGAAGTGGTCTGCACGCAAGCTTTCCAGTGTGGTCATCTGAAGTTTAACAATCACCTCACCGAGAGTTTTTATACAATAGTTTATGTCTAACGTCTAAATAAGCACATTGCGCCTTACTTTAATTCAGAATTAAGGAAGTGAGACGTAACTTGCAGCGCGCAACCTCGTGCGCGTCTCCAAGCTGCTGAGCTGACAGCAGTGCGTAAAATACCTTCCGGAGAACAGTGCGTCACAGTCGTCGGCGAAAATGGGAGGGGGAAAGGGAAGGGGACACCTACTGGAGTCAACAAACTGCAGTATGTCCTCCTCCTTCCACGGTCCGGGTGGCGCGACGTGATGTCTCATAGCGCTCAGTGACCGGATACAGATGGGAGCTGCGGGGGCGCAGCAGGCGGACCGTCGTTAAACAGCGACTGCGCTGATTGCGCGCTGAAGGTGAAATCCACAGTCCGGGACCAGCGCGTCACCGGAATGACGGGACACGAAACGATGAAGCAACTCGAGACGCAGGGGATAAAACCATTTCCAAATGACGCGCGGGCAATGACAGACGGCGAAAGGTACAGAGAAGAGTAAAGCGGAGAAAAGTTATCCGGTTCGCGAGAGGGGCTCCCGGTGTTGGAAAAGACAACGACGTAAAAAAAAAAAAAACCAGCCAGATGTTCCACGCGTGCGTAACTCGATAAGCAACATCAGCCGGAAGCCGATTTTCTTCCTCAAGCGACGAACCAGGACAAAAAAAAAGGAGAACGATGGAGCCGGAGGGAACCACGGAGTCTCACGCCCCGAACTTGGCTCAATCTGCAGCCTCCAAACTGTCCCGGATGGGGGCAAGAACTAAACAACTGGGCGATGTCATGCAGGAGCCGACCCGCCACAAGCGGATTATCCTAGTCATAGTGTGTACCGCACTTTTGTTAGACAACATGCTGTACATGGTAATCGTGCCAATCATACCCGACTACCTGGAGGGGCTGCAGAAGCAAGCGGATCGCACCCAGGCGGCCGCCCCGCACGACAACTTCACCAACGGCACCGTCCACAGAGCAGCCGAGCGGAACTTCGACCTGCAGATCGGCATTCTGTTCGCCTCCAAAGCCATCCTGCAGCTGCTGGTCAACCCGCTGAGCGGCACGTTCATCGACCGGGTCGGGTACGACATCCCGCTCTTCATCGGTCTCAACGTGATGTTTCTCTCCACCCTGATCTTTGCCTTTGCCGAAAGCTACGCCACCCTGTTCCTGGCGCGCAGCATGCAGGGCCTCGGCTCGGCTTTCGCCGACACCGCTGGGATCGCCATGATCGCCGACAAGTACACGGTGGAGGCGGAGAGGAGCAAAGCGCTGGGCATCGCCTTGGCGTTCATCTCTTTCGGGTGCCTCGTGGCGCCCCCGTTTGGGGGGATCCTCTACCAGTTCGCAGGGAGGCGGGTGCCCTTCCTGATTTTGGCCTGCGTCTGCCTCACTGACGGCATTCTGTGTCTGGTGATCCTCAAACCCTTCTCCAACCGAGAGCGAGAAAACATGCCGGTGGGCACCCCCATCCACAGACTGATGATTGACCCCTACATCGCCGTGGTGGCTGGCGCGCTGACCATCTGTAACATCCCCCTGGCCTTCCTGGAGCCCACGATCGCCAGGTGGATGGAGGAGACGATGCACGCCAGCCAGTGGGAGATTGGCATGACGTGGTTTCCCGCCTTCTTCCCTCATGTTTTAGGCGTGTATCTCACAGTGAAGTTAGCCGCCAAGTACCCCCACCTCCAGTGGTTTTACGGGGCGATAGGCATGGTGTTCATCGGGGCGAGCTCCTGCACGGTGCCCGCCTGTAAGAACTTTGGACAGCTCATGATCCCACTGTGCGGAATCTGCTTCGGCATTGCCTTCGTCGACACGGCGCTCCTGCCAACACTGGGCTTCCTGGTGGACGTGCGTTACGTGTCGGTGTATGGGAGCGTGTACGCCATCGCAGACATATCGTACTGCTTGGCCTACGCCATGGGGCCTGTGGTGGCTGGACAGATCGTGCACGACCTGGGGTTCGTTCAGCTCAATTTAGGAATGGGCCTCGCCAATGTGCTCTACGCGCCGGCGCTCCTCCTGCTGAAGAATGTAACGAAGCTGAAGCCTTCTTTCTCTGAGAGAAATATGCTGTTGGACGACGGTCCGACGGGACTGTATGACGCAATTAAGATGGAGCAAAGAGAGAAGAAGCGGAAGGGGCTGTGTACAACGCTCGATGAGAACGGCGTTGAGACATTTGCGCAACGGTCGTATTCAGAGGAAGAATCATCCGGAGGAGAGTATGCGTAAAAGTGCGCATAAAAGACCAGCGTAACTCAGTGTGAAACTAACAAAAGTGCCCGTGTGGATTTGTGTGCATCCCGTCCGATCGAATCAACCACATAACGCGTCCGGGCTGTGTAAAAACATTCATTATTTACTCCTGGTGACAATACCTGCGGGTATTTTACGATATAACTTCAAGCGTTTGCAGTGAAAAGATGCTCGCTGTCGTTCTGTTCATCCTAAAGCGAGATTATTGTGAAAGATTCGCAAAAGTTAAGTGTTTCCTCGTTAATAGTATTTATCATTCTGTGAGAAAGTGATTCATATCATATTCAGGGATGATGCGTTCGTGTGTTTTAACAAAAGAACAGACGTTAAATATATAAAAGCGTCTTTTAGTGTAATCCATGTAGGTTTATTCATTTTGCCAGAGTTGTGCCGCTAAACTTAATATGCAATGCTGTTTGTCAGCAGATGGACGCGAACTGAAATCTGCGTTTTGCTGGCTGTTTGTTTTGGATTTGGGATGATGTATGTCTGGAATGCCGAGCCTGTACAGACATGTATATTCATGTACATAATTAAAATAGTATTATATCAATGATATACTTTTTATTAGTAATATTATTTATTGCGGAGCGTTGCTTTCTAATTTTATTTTGAATGCCAGCAAACCGACATTAACACAATCATCAAGATGGTGCGTCCTTTTTGTTTATCTAGAAAGTATGAATTCGATTTTGATGCCAATTTTAGGATTTAAAAAACATTGTGGATTATTGATTATATAATCCATTATAGTAGATGATTTTCTGAATTTAAAAACATGGAATAAATTGTTTCCGAGGATGTTAAGGATTTTATTTTGGACAATCAACAATTTGTCAAAGCCCGGCCTTATCCGAATCTTTCCGTGTAGGTTAATAAATATAATAGCAATTAAATCAGTCCGATACGATGAGATAGAACTAACTTCTGTAATTTGTTGGGGGGGGGGGGGGTGCTCGTAATAAAAATAATCCGCAAAACAAAGGAAGAAAACCACAGAAAATAGGCAACAATTTTACAGCCAGACGCTCAGCCGCTGCCTAAATAAGGTAGGCTGAAGATGTGAAGAACCAAATAAACTTCTAGGCGAATAGCAGCACTTCTGGGAGGAGCTTGTCTGCCAGGAGGGAGAGGTACCACTCAGCATCTCTCCGGAGCCAGCGAGGGACTTGTGCTCTTGCCATGATGGGGATTGAAATATCCTCTAATTGATAAAGGATCAAAGCTAGTCCATTTAAAAAGAATTTTTCCAGAAATATATTTACGTCTTCATGGATGAATCCTGCTCAAGCCTGCGTTTTCTTACTGGTGAGTTAAACATTTTCATTATGTTTGATTGTTTGGTAGATTTATTTGGGAGTTTTTTTTTTCGTTGTCGTTGTTGTTGTTGTTGCAATAACAGCATATTAAACAATCTTAAATTTCTCCAAAGGAGCATTTATTTTTTATATATATATATATGACAGACAGGTAATTTCTGAATTGTGCGCTGCTTAAATAGAAATGCTCTTGGACTCTCCCAGTGACTGGCACACTGGAGATTGGTACGGATGTGATTTTATTTGTGGACACAGAGGGGATCAAACCTGCTTGACTGCTGCTGGACGCCGTCAACATGCCAGTGCTGAACCAAGAACCCGCCAAAGATTTAGGGGGCCGAGATGTAAATATATTTTATCTTACTTCAATCTATATGGATCTAATTCACAGAATTAACATGATTGAAATAATGTGTTACAATTAGGAGTGCCATATTAAAAATATATATATATTAATGAGACAAAAAGTGACTATTAGGATTTCATGGATCATTACCTCTCAACGGATTTATTAATACTTATTGATAGGCATTGCCATTATAATTAATATGATGTTATTCTGAGTCAGAAGGACAGTCTCTTATGGTTTGATATCTTGCAGATTTCAGAGGAGGCATAGAATTTATATGTTGAAGTAAATTTAGAGAAAACTTTGTGAAAGTAGTTTGCTGAGATTTCATCCCCCGCTCTGCTCAGGGTCTTCCGAAGTTGCCGCTGCCCGCCCTGAAAGACACACTGGACACTTACCTGAAGACTATAAAGCATCTACTTACAGAGGAACAGTTCAGCAAGACCCAAATTATAGTGAAGCAGTTTGGATCTCCTGGAGGAGTCGGAGAACTACTGCAGCGCAAACTCGAGGAGAGACGAGAGAATAAAGCAAACTGGGTAAATAAGATATTCAGGCTCAAATGTAAGTGTTTCAAATTCCAAATAAACATTTCTGAAGCAACATCAGGGGTGAATAACCGACAGCTTCATTCATTTTTAAATTCAAATTACTCAAACATATAGCATTAGAATGCAAGTTTACATAAACTTAGATTACATTTTTAAATAGTTATACAGAAATATTAAAGCCATCTGGGTCCTCGCAGCGAGTCTGTAATCCTTCAGAGAACTAGTAACAGACGCCCTTTAACTGGATGCCTTTGTTTCCTATAATGGAGGTGTATGACTACTGGCTGAATGACATGTACCTGAACAACAGACTGGCTCTGCCCATCAACTCGAGTCCTGCCATGGTCTTCCCACAGCAGAATTTCAGGGCTCCCATCGACTCTTTACGGTAGGAGAAGCTCCGCCGCTCACTCATAAGAGGATCCGCTCACGTGATACTGAAGGACGCAGCAAGTCAAGCCTACGATGCTTACCTGTGTTTGCGCATATATCAGATACAGCGTGGTGAAAGTTATCACCAGACAGGCAATTTCTGATTATTATAACACAAATGAGAATGAGAATGAGAATGGGATCCCTATGTTGCATAAAGTCAACTGCATTTGTAGAAAAGCTTTTGATAGACACATTTCAAGACTTTTCTACAAATCCAATAGATTGTATTCAACATAGAGATCTGAGGATCTCCACAGACAGATGTGTAAAGTATAAATTACTCACAGACTGACTTTCAAAGATTACAGGTAAATTAAGATGTTCCATCTATACACTGATTTATTGGGTCATTACTCAAAGACCTTAGGGGCTGAGAGGCCAAGCCACACTTGATAGGTAATGAATGTGTGTGTGTGTTGGTGAAGAAATGAAAGTTTTTCTTCCCTAGGTTTGCTGCACACTTAATTTCTGGAGTTTTGGAGTACAAGATGCTTCTTGAGTCGTAAGTCCATTGCACACCGAGAGCCCAAATCTGAGAAGAATTTCTCCATCTGAATGGTTCATGTGTAAATAAAAGGCCTGACAGTTGTGTGTGTGTGTGTGTGTGTGTGTGTGTGTGTGTGTGTGTGTGTGTGTGTGTTGTGTGTAGACATGCTTTGCCTGTGGACTACGCTCGGGGCCAACTGGCTGGGACTCCTCTGTGCATGGAGCAGTACTATCGCCTATTCTCTTCTTACCGCCTACCAGGGCTCGAGAGGGACACGCTCGTGGCCCAGGAGAGCAGCGTGATGCCAGAACCTGAACACATCATGGTGGCTTGTAAAAACCAGGTCAGACACAGTGACAAACATGTTCGTAGTCGCCTCAGACCAGAACAGCATCATCCCAAGGTCACCTTCAGTCATTTATTTATCTGCCTTCACCAGATCACGAGAAGGTTTAGAATGCCATGGATGAATTCCAGATTAATGAGCCCACAATGAACTCTGAGTTGTGTTTGCTGTACTGCTAGCAAGGCTCTGTGACCGCCGTGCTGAGTCGTCTCCTAATGAGTGATAGCAGCGACATCGCTGCTCCATGTCAAGTTGATTACCTGTAATATGTGTTTATAACACTATAATAAGCATCGTTTTGTTTAACTGTAGTAAAGATCCTTCTTCAGAAATTCTTATAGATTTCAGAAGCAATTCCATTTCATTGGTTTGATGTTGTAATGTTCGCAGATCTTAGCAGGGACAATTGTGACATTACTAAATAGAGGTCAGCTATGGACGGAAGCAAATAACAAAGGGGATTAAAATGATCTCGACTGACTAGAAAGCGTCAGCCAGTGTGCGGAACTTCCTTTGTGGTTGAACTAAAATGTGCTTTTCTGTAGTTTACGCAACTAATGATCGAGAGGTTATTGCCAATATTGTAGTTTTCTCACTTTTAGCTTCACTTCCATCTAAAGTGATGAAAAACATCTGACTGATCTGACTTGCTACGGCATCTTTGACCGTGTGATCAATCACGATTCTAACCTTGCTGGACTTTTGTTGTAGCGATATTTGTTTAAAATATCAGCACTTATTCTCACTTTTGGTGAGCAAGATAGCACAATAACTGATAAAAGTGACAGTCAAATGTTCTCTTGTGTTTATAACACAGTAATAAGAGCTTCAGCCTGCGGTAGATTTCCTACTAAAGATGAAAACACAACCTCAGGGGCACTGAAGCCTGTTTCCAATCTGAACTTCTGTACAGTTCTTTGTGCTGGATGTAGTGATCAACTTCCGCCGACTCAACGAGAGAGACCTGCTGACACAACTGACTAAGATCGCCAGGATGGCTGACAGTGAAGAGGAGCAGCTCCCACCCGTTGGACTTCTCACGTCAGATGGGCGAACCGAGTGGGCAAACTCTCGCAGCGTCCTGATGAGAGGTACGATTTGTAGTCAGGTGGATCCGTTTAGTCCGCCGTTCGCATCTGGCTGACTTTTCCTTAAACGTATTAATCCTCCAGAGTCTACAAACCGGGATTCACTGGACATGATTGAGCGTTGTCTGTGTCTGGTCTGCCTCGATGAACCCAGCGGGCCTCAAATAAGCGACACCACACGTGCCATGTTCATGCTACATGGTGGAGGACTAGGCAAGAACGGGGGCAACCGCTGGTACGACAAGCCCATGCAGGTCAGGAACCGAACTTGGCCAGAGTGGCTACTTCAGTGTTTTCCTTGTCCAGCATGAAAGAAATGTAGTTTAGTGATGGAAAACCATCCCAAAATAAAGAACAAAATTACTGCACTAATTACAGTAGAACTGAGCAAATTCATCTCAGAGTGCCTGTGAATGTAATTATCCAAAGCCATGACAAATTAAGAATTCATGGAATAACAGAGTGGAGGGAGGTTTCCACAGAATCGCATGTCTGATGTCATTAATGAGAAACATGATGGAGTTGTTTGATAAAGGCTATTTAAATGGCTCAAATGACTAATATTCATTACCGAGAGAATTATTCTAATCGCCTTTTTTTTTTTTTTTCCCCCGAGCAATATGAGTGAAATACATCTGAAGGAAGTTAAAATAAGTGCCTAATGAGGTGAAATTAATCCAGAGACAATCCAGTGAGAAAATCCCATTTAAAAAATAGCGTGACCATGTCAGTTTGTCATAGGAGCCGATGGCTGCTGCGGAGTCGTGTGTGAACACTCGCCGTTTGAGGGAATCGTCCTTGTGCAGTGTACAGAGTATCTCCTCAAATACATGTAAGGCATTGTCTCTCAGAAAATAAAAGAGTGTGTGTTTGTTTGTGTGTGTGAAGCATGTTGGACGAGTCCATAAGACTAACGGAATGCTACCGTTTTCCCGTACGAACAGGATTGGCAGCCCTTCTAAGCTGGTCAGGGCTGCAAGTGTGAGCGAGTTGCCAGCGCCACGAAGACTCCGTTGGAAATGTACCCCAGAGATCCAGAAACTCATTTCTAATTCTTCCGACAAACTACAGAGGTTTGTCGTTTTTTTTTCTTCGTCTGTAGATTTGTTTTTGTTTTTAAACCATTCATCATACAGCAGAAGTTAATATTTTCTCCTCAGGCTGGTCAAAAATCTGGACATGAATGTGCACAAATTTAACGACTATGGGAAAGAGTTCATCAAGGAGCAGAAAATGAGTCCTGATGCTTACATCCAGGTTTCCCTCCAGTTAGCCTACTACCGGTAAGAAAAAGCGCAACATCCTCTCACGACCCGAGCCGCAGCTCCGAGCTAGCGGGCGCTCTCTTTGTGCGTTGCACTAGATGCCACGGCAGACCGGTGGCAACCTATGAAAGTGCTTCCATAAGGCGCTTTCAGGAAGGGCGAGTGGACAACATCCGTTCAGCCACGCCAGAAGCCTTGGCCTTCGTCAGAGCAATGACTGATGGGAAACTGAGCACCAGTGTGAGCTTTTAGACCAATCAAAAACAAATGACTCGCCTATGCTTATTCAGTTTGAATAATGACGTTGTTGGTTGGATTCTTTTCTTTTCTTTACTTGACAGTCTGTAATAATCTATTTCATCATAAAAAAGACACACACAAAAAAATCTGCTGACTGTAATTAAAGGGATTTATTTCACTGGTATTGATTTTGCATTGTTTGTTTGTTTCTCCAGGATACAGAAAAGATGGAGATGCTACAAGGAGCCATAGCAGCACAGACAGAGTTCACTATTACGGTCAGTGTCACTCTAACCTCATTCATGTTTGTATTCGACATTGATTTTGCTTCTCAGAGTAAATACACAAGTGTGTTTTCATTCTTCTTTGCAGGCTATTACAGGGACGGCAATAGACAATCACTTGCTTGGACTGCGTGAAATTGCACGGGAGCTGAGGATCGATCAACCAGAAATATTCAAAGATGAGGCTTATGTCATCAGTAATCACTTCATCCTTTCTACAAGTCAGGTATAGTTATCAAAAGAGAATTAATTCTCAATTGACTTACCTGGTTAAATAAATACAAATTCAGTCTAACACTTTCTCTCAGCCTACAGCAGTATTTGAACACACTAGTAAAAGTGTCAGTACCGGTACTTTAGCACTGAAGGATTCACTCTTTCCTCAGGTTCCGACTACTGTTGAGATGTTCTGCTGCTACGGACCAGTGGTCCCAAATGGATATGGAGCGTGTTACAATCCTCAGTCAGACCACATTATCTTCTCTGTGTCCAGTTTCCGCGAGAGCCCCGAGACACGCTCTGCAGAATTTGTCACGTCTCTGGCGCAGGGACTCCTGGACATGAGGGAGTTGTGCAATAAATGTAACTCCAGGTCCAATATGAATACACGAAGACGCACTAAGACAATGGAGACACACACGCAAACAGACACAAAGTGGCAGAACAAAACACCGCAGGGACCGTTTGACCAGAACAAGAGTCAGAAAGCACCACCACAGGTTCTGATAAAGACACCAGACCAGGCTAAAATGGAGGCGCAGACTCAGACGCCATCACAGGAAGAGGCTCAGGCTTCAAAAAAGCATTAGTAAACCATAGAAACACAAATAAATATATTCAAAGAGTGGTTGTGAATCTGAGTTTATGTGTTGCAACAAACTATAGAACGTAACTGTGACATAAAATGTAGCGCAAAGCCATTTTGTTTTTTTATTGTAAACTGTATCAAGTGTCAAAAGAAAATACTGGGTGGTAATAAAGATGATTTCTGTCGCTAAAAAATATTAAATATATTCAAATGTCTGTCAAAAATAGATAACGCAGGAAAAAAGTCAAGCCAAATTTTAGGTTTTGATTTATATTATTTTGCACTGAATTGAGACAAATCAGCCAAAGAGAGGATAAATATTTAACTTTTAGGCAAGTGGGAATATACTGTATATTTATCCTCCCATTTTCATTTCTCTTTTCGTCCATGAAAGCTGTCAGGGAGCTTCGAGATGTCGGTGAGTTATGATAAATGAATGATGGGCTCCTTACCCGTCGCATGCTGCTATGTAATAACTTTCTGTAGATTGTTCAAGACTAGAATCTTCATTGCAGTTTCATTGTATGTTGTGAATAACGAGCCTTGTGTTCTTAAAGCTTCTGTAACTTTTATCAGATCATTAGGAGTGCTGTTCAGACGCTAATGGCCTCCATATTGTGTGTTAAGAGGTTGGCCACATTTTAAAGGATGTACTTATGATTTATCACAGAATGCTGTGTATTTGTGAGTCTGTAAGTAAAATATTAAAATTATGTTGTTTATTTTTGTAAGCTATAAAACACAGGGTTGAAATGTAAAAAAACCCAAAACAATCATATTAATATATAATAACCAGAGAATATCACTGTGCTTATGAATGTACTGAAATACTATTGGAGATTAAAATGATCTTATCTCAAATGAATGGTCATGTTCCTTTTGCTGTTTACAGAAATATGGTACCTGATGTTATTAAAAAAAACAGATCGCTTTATGAAAAATGTCACCTTACTTACTTGCATTTCTGCAGATCAGTGTGAGCAAGAATGTAAGAGAAATGTCAATTTGCTCAAAAACTATCAGCGTAAACATGTCACTGTTTACCAAAACGCTAAAATGAAGGAATGTTGACATATCATTAGACATTATTTGCATTAATATAATCACTATTATGATGGTGTGGGTTATATTATAGTATCTCGATATCAGGTATAGAGCCAGACTTGTAAACCAGCTTCTTGACTTAATAAATTCTGTGTCATATATAAAATTAATTATAAGAGCTCCCGTATTGTGTAGAATTACTGCAGTAATTCAGAGTAAAACATGTTATTTTTTATTTAACGTAATGGGTTGTAATCACTTCATAGCCTGGCCATGGAGTATAATGAAATAATATATATTATTCATATTCAGAATATTTTATTAATCCCAAAAGGGAAATTGCTTTTTAAAAACATATGTTTATAAATGTAATATGGCGTTTCAGACGCAACAACCTATAATCAAAAGCAACCACCCTGGATTTCTGGTCAGCGTTCAGCAGAGGTCAAGCTGAACACCTGAGCTGTGTAACCGTATCCATGGTGACCACATCAAACAATGCCGCTGAACGCGCAGGTGACTATCTTCCACGGTGCTTATGAATCCAATGGAAGCGTAGAACACAGGACATTCCGCCTCCAGGGTCTCCAGGGTATGTTGTTGTTGTTGTTGTTGTTGTTGTTGTCACGCTGCCACATCCAGATACCTGCGTGTTGTGTGCGTCTCGAAGTCAAACTTGCACCTTCCAACATGTCTGCGCTGCAGCCGCGCTGAGCGCGCGCGGAGCAAAGTGGAGCTCGTGGTCAGCGGGGAGCTCGTATTCAGCTGTAATATTCAACAGCTGCAGTTTGGTGGGTATGTGACGTCACTGTGACGTAGGTTCGAGGTTGTTCACAGTCTTCTCACCTGGTGTGCTTCCCCCCTGAAGGTGGAGATGGAAAACTGGACCCAGTGTGTGAAGAAGCTGTTACTGCCGTCGAGGCAGCTTCCTGAAGCTTTTCTTTGTGTTCAATTACCACGTTAAGAACTTATACAGTTTATACTCTCTGAAATATCAACATCATGTATGCTGACACTGGCTATGGATTATGGATTGTGAGGGCATACTTGTCATCATTGATTTAAAAAAATAAAATCTCAAAATGCTTAAAATCATAAGGAAAGTATCAGGATCATTTCACAGGGCCGCTCTTAGCACAGTGATGATGATGACTACTGCTTCTGTTCAACACCGGGGGGGATTCTAATGTGACAGCAAAGTGTCAATACTACTCTCCAAGCATCCAAAGCCTCGCTGTGTTCACGTGTGTGTGTGTGGATCCCTCGGCCTCCGAAGGGGGAGCTGAGCCTTATGTGCTAAGTAGAAAGCATGGCTGTATGTCTCCGTGCCAGCTGGCACACGTCTCCCGGTGAAGTGAAGTGTGACGATAAACACAGACTCCTTCAGCGGCCGAAGCGAACGCGGGCACTAAACGTACTGATGTGTTAAATTCAGAACGGTCTTCATACTTTTGATTTGCATTCATTGTTCAGGAAAACAATCAGTGTGTGAGCATCCAAGAGTTTCTGCTATTCATCTACAAAAAACAAAAAAAAGAAGTGGAAATTATAAATATTTAAACTGCTAATATTCAATAACACTGATTGGGACAAATCTTGGCATTACTGTGTGAATACGGTAATAAATGATTTAAAAGAAGCCTATCCTGCTTTAACAGAAAGATTTCATGTTAAGAGTCGCAGAAGTTCCAATAACCTGCGACGACATGAAACCCGATCCTCCAGACCAGGGGTCCCCAAACTTTTTCCTGTGAGGGCCACATCACTTTTCCCTTCTCTGATGGAGGGCCGGGGTCAGTTTGTACAGGAAAAGTGTGATGATGGCAGGGGTGCCTAAATATTTAGGGGCCGAATGTGGAGGCACGCCTTGGTTTGGACACAAGCCCTTCTAGCAGGGAGTCAAGTGCACTACCCACTACACCGCCTAGATGTCATCCCACCAAGCGTTAGGATAAATAGACAGTAGCATTGTTGACTTTAGACCAGAGGCACTGGTTTTGAATCCAGTACGACGTCACCTGGTCTGAAACACGCCCACTCCACATAACACAAAAGGAAAAAGCACAACATAACAACATAGCAACACACTGTGGTCTGAGATATCAACTTATTATTTGACAGGTACGACTTTAGTAATACCTCGAGTTTCCTCACCTATACGGTGGCGTGGTCGGTAGGGTTACCGACTCACAGCCGGAGGAACTGGGTTCGCATCCAGCTGTGGGGGTGGGGGTGGAGTAGGGGCGGCAGGGTAGGCCCAGGGCCTTGCCTGGGCGGAGTGAACTGGACCACTGGTCCACTCCACTCTGCTCAGGTGTGCCCTGAGCCTACCCTGTTGCCCCTGCTCCATCTCATTCCCGTAGTGGGATTCGATACCAGGGCCATTTTGCCCCCCTCTACAGTGCTGCCAACCATGCCACCGTGGAGGTGAGGAAACTTGCCCTGTTATTACAAAGTAATTACTATGTAATAAGTTGATATTACAGAGCACCGGAACATTAATTTCTGGCCGTATGTGACCATACGTCCCAAATAAAAGGGAGGCTACTCATGTAGTAGGGAAAGGAAAATAAGTAAATTCTATTTTGGGTCTCTGGTATTGTTCAGGCGGCCAGGCCAAATGTGGAAATGGGCCGGATCCGGCCCGGGGGCCGTAGTTTGGGGACCCCTGCTTAGGGGGATTGGGGCCTATTGACTGCGCAGGAATCTGGATAGCAACAATCCTTGTGTTTGAAGTATTTCTGTCAATATTAAGAAGCGAGGAGAAGGCTTGAAATCACAGGTCATTAATATCAGAATAGAATTCTTCTCATGTGGAACAACGTGCTTGTTGCGATGAGATTTGTGAGCAGGAATGATGAAGTGTTGTGGATCTCGCACACACAGCCTCTTCACAGCCAACGACTTGGAGGCTGTAAACGAGGACGCCTTCCTGGGCCTTCCTCACCTGGAGTATCTGTGAGTATATGTATGACACACAAACACACACAAAAAAAACTGGGAACATCAGCTTTTATCCTTTACCACCAATTTATTCAACACATATTTCAGGTTCATCGAAAACAACCAGATCAGGTCGATCTCTCCAAATGCTTTTCATGGACTGAAGACGTTGGTGCATCTGTAAGTAACAGCTGACAGCTGGATGATGCAATGTCTTAAGAATCTATTTTTAAGAAAAAAAACAGCAACATAAAAGTAGCTTAATGTTTCCTCAAACTCACAATAAAAATGTCTCAGGGGTGCTATTATGGGGGCCGATACCACATATCCTCATGTTACAGCATAACAACATTCACATTTAGGTTCTATGAAGACTGCACCTGAAATTCCAAGTTAAAAATGCAAACAGTGGAAAATGAGTTTGGAAAGGAGGGGAGGAATTCTCTCATCGCCACCGTGGAGGTGAGGAAACCTGCCCTGTTATTACAAAGTAATTACTATGTAATAAGTTGATATTACAGAACATTGGAACATGAACTTTCTGGCCGTATGTGACCATCATTAAAAATAAAAGGGAGGCTACTCATGTTGTATGGAAAGGAAAATAAGTAAATTTTATTTTGGGTCTCTGGTATTGTTCAGGGGGCCAGGCCAAATGTGGAAATGGGCCGGATCCGGCCCGCGGGCCGTAGTTTGGGGACCCCTGCTCCAGACAAAGGTGCCGAGAAGAATAAAATGATTAATGATGAAGAGTTCTGTGTGACGTGATCTCACTTGGCACACATTAGCTATCTTGGTCCTGTGTCTGGTGGTCATAGGTGCTACAGGTCACGAAAGACTGCATGCAATGATTTGACTCGACGTGTATTTGACATGTCTCCAAGTCACAGGTGAACAATTACCTATTCATGTGAAATAGTACAATAATGCTGATAATCAAAATTATGCCTGCCAAAAATGACATTAGATTAGATTGGATTGTCAGATTCACAGTTTGCAGCGTTAATAATGATTCTGATTCAAGTTCACAGTAGCAAGTCCTTCCCCAGGAAGGCACTCAGGTTAAAAGCCGTGTCCATGAACCGGTTCAGTTCATTGATGTGGGTGGACTTGTTTCCTGTTGCAGGAGCAGCTGCTGGGTCCCGTCCCACATACCTTAAAAACAATCACATCACCAATGACGATGCGAGTCCTTGATCTGATTCCTCTGCAGGCATATTGAGCAGATCAAGGCAAACGGCTTGCCCTTACCAAACGGGCTTCTTGTTGGCTAACACCGTGAGGAAACGTGGTCGGACGTAGTCATAGTAACCCATGTTCTTGTGCTCCTCCTGACACCAGACCAGCTCAGCGTTGGCATATTTCTCAGTCTCCACTCTGACCAAGTCAAATGGAAATGGAGAGATCTGAAGAGGAGGTGACAGAACCGCATCACTTCCATGACGCATCCATAGCACGTGTATGCCCAGAGAGTATATCCTCCTGAGACCCAGCCCGTGGACAAAATGTCCACTACAGAGGACATGCCAACGGGCTGGGTCTCAGGAGGATAGAAGGATTTAACACCTGTTCAAGTCTGATGATGGCGATGTCGTTCTCCAGTTTTTGCCGTTTCCTCTCTTTAGCCAGTTCATAGTAGACTTTGCCAGTGCAGAAGATCGCCCTCTTCACTTGGGACGGATCCTGACTCAAAGGGCGTTCGTCTGGAATCAACCTCTTGAATTTAGTTCCTGCAGACATTGAAGATGATCCCATCTCTATTCGCAAATATTTCAGGCAATATTTCAGTTTCAAAGTTTACAGGAATTAAATAAACAAAAAAAACCACAATACACCTTTGGTGAGGTCATCAAACGTTGACCTTGCATCCGGGTGCCTAAGCAGAGATTTTGGAGTGAAAATGATGAGCTGCGACAAAAAAAAAAGGAAAAGCCTCTGTCAGTCACAAACCACAGATTGATGGCATCATGCGCATCTTCCCTGTGCACTTTGAAAAAGAAAAACTCAAGAGGTAAAAGTTTTCTTCACACTGTTGCCACCATGTAGCATGCAACATCAGGACAAAGGAAAACAAAACACTTCATTAACAATCAAATAAATAAAGCCCTCTGCGCTCAGCCGACCAAGTCCACAGTTTGAGAGTTTTTCATAAAACAACAACAACAATATCCCCCGTTGGCCTCCTCACTAATTTGCTCGGGAAGTCATTTTCTCATGCATCATGAAGCATTGCATTTATGTGCAACTGGGGAACAGTTAGACTTTCAATGTGGCTGAAAACTATGAGACTGGAAAAAGAGCTCTATAGATATATATATTAAAAAAAAAAAAAAGTAGTAATGCTTTACACACCAAAACTTTTACAATCTAGTTCTACTATTAGAGATTCAAAGCACAATTCAAGAAAATGCAGCACCGACTGAGTTAGATGTACTAACAAGGTTTAGTCGTGAGAACGGATGCAATAACATGCCATAGCAGAGTAAGTTTGATGTTATTCAGTATGTCATATCAGAGCAAACAACAAATAAGTTTACCTAAATGTATTCATAGTTGAGATATTTAGATCTTGTTTACACAAAAATATAGATCACATTTAGCACGCATGTCGGGAATAAGAGCTTCAGGGATGTTAAAAGGTCTTCTAAAATGTGGCAGCTTTTGTTAAATGATCATCGTGACACGATATAGAGACTATAGTCCGCTTTGGATTTGTCTTCGAAGACATAGCAGCAGCTATGTGTGTGATTTCAAGGCAACGTATGCAAGTTGGAAAAAATCATAAAATGAAAAGTATCCCATCACACATTCCTTTCATTGAAGAAATACATTTAAAATTGTCCTTGCTAATTGCATATCTGAGATAATACTCCATTTTAAAAGGAGGATAAAAACCGTACCGGTTTCCTGAATGGCAGCAGGATCTGTCTCCTGAGCACATGGCAGTAGTTAGCAGGTGTGGAGCAGTTCACCGCGATCCAGTTACAATCGAACAGCTGCTGGACTTCGAAATCTCCACTGAACTTCTTCATAAGAAAATAATTCAATAATTTACAAAGGAATTAAAAAGACGAGCACATCACATAGAGAAAAACAGCCTTACAGCGTGTTATTTTTCACTTGTGATTGGACAGAAGATGTGGTGCATAAATACATCGCTGCAACAAACCTCTCTCTCACTCACACACACACACACAGGAGGGAGAAGGTTAATCCTTTACTATCTTCACACTAATAGTTTGATCAATATCCCATTTGAAGATGAATCTGGTAAGCTTCTGCTGTGCTTCCTTCACATGAGCAGCTGCTGAACGCTAATGCTTCAGTCAGAGACCGTACTGAAGAGACTTCGGCTCCGAAGAAATTGGCAAATACCCCTTTAAGTAGCCGTGACTTCGGCAGAGCTCATAAAACAGGGGGCTACTGAATGTCGACCGTAGCGCCGTGTGCTGAACTTTCTCTGGGCATGCATCATTGAGTGCATCACGTTCCTCAAATAAGTAACCATTTCAGCCAGCGTGCACGTTGTGGACATACAGGGAAGTGATCTGGATCATCTTTGCTCATTTGCAGGAAGCGTTCAGGGCGAGCTGAGGAATGTTCTGGGCCCTGAGGATAGAAAGGGGAGAAGACTGAGACAAAGCCCACAAAAACATACAGTAATCCGAGTTAATCTGTAGATAGTGACACAATTGGTTCATTTTCTCACCATTCCATCCATGCCATGTGGCAGCAGTAGGACTATACCATTGTTACGGACCCACTTGGCCTGGCCTGGGCTGATGAACTGGTCGATGATACACTGGGCTGTGTTGTGAAAGTCGCCGAACTGGGCCTCCCACAGGACCAGAGCATTTGGGCTGGCCATCGCAAAGCCAAGCTCGAAACCTTGAAGCCACAGTTAGCATGACACAGATTGTTCAAAAAGACTTGAGTTTTCCCCGAGTCTACGTCCAAAGGGCGCCGGAGCCTCACCTAGCACGCCATACTCTGATAAGGAGCTGTTACAGACAGTGTAAGGAGCCTGATTGGCCCACAGGTGATTCATGGGGACACAGATGTGCTTGTCCACCTGTTGGTCATGCAGGACATGATGACGGTGACTGTAAAACATGACGGGACATGCTCAGAATGAATTTAAGAGCACGATCAAGTTTTGTGTTCTTAATGTGCACCATGATCACCATTCTGGTCTAACCGTGTTACGGTTGATCTCCTGGGGGCCATGACAATCCAAACGTTAATAAATACGGCCGGCTGGATCAGACGGACGTGATATTGTCATGCTTTAATTTACATTCTGTAAGGATGTGTGAAAAAACGCTTCTGTTGTGACACATCAGTATGTAAAAAGACGGGGGGGGGCAGAAGAATAAATCACTGTTATGACATCATTTATTATTAACAGAGGCTATTTTCAGTCACACAAAGCAAATTAAGTGATTGTGACACACGCTGCAAAGAAACGGGGTTTCAGTTTAAAAGCATTGTTATTAAATGACATTATTACTGTTGTGGTCGTTAACCCAGAAGATGAACAGCCGACACATACTGCACACCCACACACACACACACACACACGCACACACACACACAGGCACACACTGTAGCCCCCTCCTCTCTCCTCTTCCTCAGTCAGTGAAAAGGGCCAACAGGAGTTGATGGGAGCAAAGAGCCAAGCGTTAACAAGCTCTGCCAGTCCGCTGTACAAATCAGCCTGCAAAACCAGCACGATGAGACAATCACCGAAGCCCCTTTAACATCACATTAATGGCGTGAGAACACAGACACACACACTCAGACACACTCAGACACACTTTCACAGCGCTCGAGGTTACATAACGGTCAAAAACGTTTTATTATCTCGGCCCTCTTTCACACAATTCAAAGCGTACGTTCATGAAAATGAGCTCTTTTCCAAGAATCATCTAAATAAACTGCATGCCCCACCTTTTTTACGTCCTCGTTCTACAACATGCACACAAAAACACACCTTCTGCCTGGGGGGCAGGGGGGGGGGGGCATTAGTTAGGGAAAGGGGTGCACAGCAAATGCAACCCAAACAAGCAAAGGCAGACTGAACGCATTAGTCCGCGCTCTAACACGTACATCACAGATACGCAAGCAGGACCGCTCGACTGCTCAGAAACGTTGAAAGGAAACAGTAGCGGGGGATGTTGAGGAAGGAGCTATAGAATGAGACGGAAAGACGATGTATGCAACCAGGTGATGCAGAAAGAGAGGGAGTCAGAGGTAAATGGGAGGCAAAAGAAAAAGCCCCCGAGTTACGGCGCTTTAGGTTCGCTGATGTGATGTATGCAGCTGTGAGCTGAGGCAGGGCAGCAGGGAAGATGAAGATGGACTGGAGAAGAAATGATGGGGGGGGGGGCACGAGACGGGCAGGCTGAAAGCATTTTCTATCTTCCTATGCCATTCTCCACATGGCTGAGCTAAAGGTTGATTAG
Source organism: Brachionichthys hirsutus (assembly GCF_040956055.1). Taxonomy (NCBI): domain Eukaryota; kingdom Metazoa; phylum Chordata; class Actinopteri; order Lophiiformes; family Brachionichthyidae; genus Brachionichthys; species Brachionichthys hirsutus. Next base: position 8,734,653 of record NC_090903.1, on the reverse strand, counting down.
CATTTGATTTAATCATCGTCCGGCTCGGCAATGGCAACGCCCATCTTTCTGTACACCAGAGTTTCCCACTGGACACCAATAGGAGACCGTAGTGGCAGTGGGAACGCTAAAAAAAACAGAAGGTAAAAGATCTGTAATCTTTGCTGAACGACGGACTCACCTAAAGGTGCCCCGCTCCACATCCTGCCCGCTGAGTCGTACATGGGTGCCGTCCCTCAGGAGGGAACCGAAGGCCATGTATTCCCCGAGAGCCCAGTCCACCTGCCGATCCTTCACCAGGTCGGCTCGACCACGCAGGATACGGGACACGCCTGGCGATGGCGCAGAGGAGCAACAATTATAACTCAGGCTTTATATGAGAGCAGGGAAAAGAGCGTGAAAATTGTTGGGCTGACAAACTCCATTTTAAATTACAGCTGGCCCTCACTTCCCGGAAGATCTTTTAAGGTTCCCCATCATCACCCCCCCCCCCCCCCCCCCCCCCCCCCCCCACCCCTAGTTCCAGTCTATCATTGTACAAATATCTCCCAGTGATACTTACGAGCAGTATTTAAGTGACTCTGCTCAACGACAGAATTCAACAGCTCACCAGGATGGATGTTAAAGTCCTCTACGGGCACCGAGCTGGCCTTCAGGCCAATGTGCTGCAGGACCTCCTCGTCCAGGCCTGTCGGGGCGCAGCTCATCGTCTTGGGCTCTCCCTCTGCGGTAAAGAAATCTACAGAGAGCGTCTCACGGTCATAGAAATTCACACAACGTGGTGTCAATTCACAATAAACCCCCCTCCCTCCCGCTGGATTGTAAAGGGGGCGACTGACCCCGCCAGGGGAGTCGAGCCAGTGTCGAATGTGTAGATCTTTTCGTCCTTGGAGCTGGTATACGCCTCTTCACATATTTTGTCATATTTGGCAACTTCTTCCTGCCAACACAGCGGATTAGAGGGATAATGACAAACAGGTAAACAGCTTGTTTACATCAATTAAAGGACTGGAAAGACAGTTTGGGTAGCTGAAGGAAAAAAACGCAATTAGGCCAGCGGTCAAGTTTAAATCAGCAATATTGTGTTGTGTTATACTGCAAATGTGGCTTTTGCAAGAGTCAGAGAACAATGTCCATCTGGTGTGTGGTAATAAAAAAATATATACAATTAATGTTACAGTCAAACTTCCTGTTTTGGATGAAGAAGCAAGCAATTTCATTCAATTGCTCCACAATCTGGGGACTGCTTCGCCTCTGAGAGTATATATAACATATAGAGTACACACTGCTGTGTGAGGGATTGAGAGGCTCGCTGGCTTAACCGAGGGAGTAAATTGAAATTCAAATAAAGCAGTGGCAGTACAATCTGCTGGAAGGCGAGGTAATGCTATACTGTATTTGATTTAATGCTCACATTTCACTGCATGGTGATACCAGAGTAAACAGCAGCATGCAGGTTGACACTGAGATCCAGCTTATTTCACTGTAGCATCCAGGATAAGATGACAAACCTCATATTCCTGCAGTGTCACCACGCCCTCAGCAATGAGCTTCTCCGTGTACTTTCTGAGCACCTGCTGCTGCCGGTGAATCTGCTTGTACATCAGCGGCTGGGTGAACATGGGCTCGTCCATCTCATTGTGTCCAAATCGCCTGTAGCTGACCTGCAAATACTCCAGCTTAGAACCGCGTTTTCCTGTCAGCGCCCCAAAGACTCTTCTGTGGCTAACCAGGTCAATGACGACGTCTTTGTTGAAGGTGGATCTCCACTGCGCGGCCACCCGGCACACATACACCACAGCCTCGGGGTCATCCGCATTCACGTGGAAGATGGGCGCGTTGACGACCCGAGCCACATCGGTGGGGTAGGGGGAGGAGCGGGCCACCCGAGGGTCAGTGGTGAAGCCAATCTGAGATAATCAAATGCTGACATCACTTAGAGGGTAAAAATCAAACACAAAATGGGATGGAAAATACAACGTTTCTGGAATAACACATTTGGAAATAGGTTCCCACAGTGACAACACTGTCTCAATACCTGGTTATTGACCACCACGTGGATCGTACCATGTGTGGTGTAGGAGGGAAGCTCACTTAGGTGGAACGTTTCGTACACAACTCCTTGTCCAGCAAAAGCGGCATCCCCATGCATCAAGATGGACATCACCTAGAGATAGACCACGTCTTAAGGTCAGAGGGTACCTAGTCAAATGTAATGTTACACCAAACACTAAATAAGTCTCCCTGTGCCTGCTGCAGCCACGGTTACCTTCTGCCCCTCAGAATCCCCTCTATAAAACTGCTCAGCTTTGGTCTTGCCCTGAACCACTGGATCCACCGCCTCCAGGTGGGAGGGGTTCGCCACCAGCGACAATGTGATGTCCTTGTTCGTCTCACGGTTGATCCTCTTGTGGTACATTCCGAGATGGTATTTTACATCACCCGAACCCTAAAGGTGCAAAAAAATAAATAAAAAGGATTATGAAACAAGACATCAGTTGTCATCGTCTACATAAATGAGAGGAGGGTCCCTCACCTCAACAGCGGCCTCTAACTTGGGGGCAAACTGGCAGAAGATCTGATCAAGGTCCTTGCGGATCACATTGGCCAAGACGTTCAGTCGACCCCTGGAAGGAAAGTTCACATGGGCTAAAACGGACCAGAAAGGACTGCAAAGTGAGAAAAATGTGAAACGCAGTACCGATGAGGCATCCCCATGATCACACTGTCGATGCCTGAGGCGCTCGACTCGTCAATGATTGTTTTCAGGGCGGGGATGAGAACTTCACAGCCCTCCAGACCGAAGCGTTTCTCTGACGACCACTTTCGTGCCAGGAAGTCTTCAAATCTGGCCATGAAGAAATTCACTTTGTGGCAGTTCAACCTTCTTTTTTTTTTACACCAACAGGTAGCGTTAGACACTAGACGTGGGGCAAAACTGTGGAACGATGCTATAATGGTTCTACTGAATCTGAGCTCAGATCAGATTTATTCCAAGGCCGTGCTTGATTATAGCTGTGACCATTTATCAAAAGCTCACGTGAAATACAGGGTGTTTATCCTCCCGAATATACGTGTGGACAAGAGGTTGTCTTTTATGTTATGCGAGTCCCTGGTGTTAGCTAAATGCAAACGTGAGATATTGTGCTGTCAGTAGATTTAATGCTGACCTCGTGGATCTGATCAGGCGAGCCAGCAAAGTTCTCTTCTCAGCATACGCGAACTGCATGATTCCTGGAATCTCGAATTTCTCACGAATCCATTGACACTGGTCCACATTGTTAATGAACATATACTCGATGCCGATGTGGCCACAGTAGGCTTTCTGAAACAAAACGACAAATGCGACGGTCACGTGTCCTCCCATCATTAGACCCATTGTTGAACACAAACCAATTACCTCTAGCCTTCGTATGATTTCTCGAAGAGGAAGAGTTGCGTCCTTCCCTCCAATCAAGGTAGTGGGGGGCAGCTGAAAGCTCCGATCCAAGTCAGATTCATCCAGACTGTAAAAACCTACAAAGAGAAACGCAAGGTTATTTAATGCCTTCCACGTAGCATGCAGACTGACCCGCTGCACAACATTTGATGTCTTTCAATTTAACATAAAAAAAATATCCCCTCCAGACGTGCGTTGGTGGAATGAAAAAAGAGTTTTTATAGTCTGGATTGGCTTCCAGACTGTTTATGATGCAACATCAATTAATGTCTTTCAAAATATCCTTCAAATCTGGCATGGTGGCGTAGTGGTTAGTGCTGTTGCCTCGCAGGAAGAAGGTATCGGGTTCGAACCCTATCTGTAAGGAGTTTGTATGTTCTCTCCGTGTCTGTGTGGGTTCTGTCCGGGTTCCTCCCGCCTCAAAAATATGCAAATTAGGTGCATTGATAACTCTAAATTGTCCTTAGTGTGAGAGTGTGCGCGTGGGTGGCTGTCTGTCTCTGAGGCCCCACGATACGCTGGCGATGTGTCCAGGGTGTAGCCCGTCTCTCGCCCATAGCAAGCTGGCTCCAGCAGCTTCCGTGGAGGAAGGATGGATGGATCATTTCTATGAGTTATTCCAGATAAATTAATATTGCATTTGCTCCAAAAGGAAGAGATTAACTAATCCCCCCCCCCCCCCAGCACTAACCAAGATGGGAACTTCATGAAAAAGTCTTAATCTCTTTTTCTGTTGACAAAGCAAGGACGCATTTACATGCATGTAAAGCATTGATGGCTCCAGAGAAGTTTCGGTGCCGACAAAGCCCACCTGAGGGAGCTGGTCAAACTCAAGATCGTTGGCAACACAAGAGGAGACAGGTGCAAATCATATTAGGAACCCAGCAAAGACTAAAGGGGCCCAGAATAGACTCTTGGACTATCAGCTGTCCAAATAAGGTTCTACAGAGGCTGCCATTAGTTTTCATTAGGGAGCTATAGCCCTAGTGACAATACATAATGCAATGTTATGTCCTGAATGATACTGATCACTGATACAGCAGCCAACAGAAATAATGTCTCTCTCTCTCTCTCTCTCCTCCTTACTAGCTATTACCGTAGACTTCAATTGCTTTCTGTAGACGTCCTGCATGCACCGATCCTCCCTCCACTAAATGAAATGGATAATGACAGCAGCTGGGCCTGAGATTAATGACAGCATTAGACTGTCCGTCCCTTATATGGACTTGGTGGAGAATGTTTTTTACTGAAATACCACTTACCGGTACACTCTTGAATCTGATGGGTTTTGCAAATCTGAACCATATATATATGTGTGTGTGTGTGTGCGTGTGTGTGTGAAAAGGATGCGGAGATGAGAAATTAATATGAGGAGGCAAGTTAAGTTCTAATCAACTCAAGGCAATGACAAACAACAACAAAATCGTATCACGACGTGTCTCGAAGACATGCAGGAGTCTTGAGACTCACCCAGTTTATCGATGGTGGTGATCAGGTCAGAGGGAACGGAGGAGTCCAGGTCAGCCTCCAGAATTCCCAAAGGGTCTAACTGGGCAACGTGATGACCACGAATCTGCACAGAGCGAACCAGATGGATATTTGAATCGGGATTTGTTAGAAAGGAAAGCAACGTGACAATCAGGTAGAAGAAGAAGAAGGATGTGACAGGAGGAATACGATTCGGCAAGAGGCTGAGAGTGAACAGCTGGAGAACAAGCCGATACCTGCTGTAGTTAGAGGCCAATGTCTGGGAGACAAGAGCCTCGTGGGAGTGCTTTCATGTGTGTATTTGTGTACACACAGACACACACACACACACACATTCCCACCAGGATTGCGACAAGCTTGGATAAAAGTGACGCCTTTGCCAAAAGGCCAAATTTAATAAATCCCTCGGATACATCTTCTAATTAATTGGAGGGCAAAATAAAATGTTAACATCTGTTTTCTTCAAGTAGTCTCTTTGATTTTCTTGTTTTCAAAAAGAATCTGGGGTAAGTAGGTTAGATATATCACCATTTGCATAACCTAAGTGACAAAAACAAATTGCATATTCCTTTTAATAAAAGGAGGGTAAAAAAAAAACGTATAAACAGCGACTAGCTGCATCTATTTTGTCAAGAGGATTTAGTTTGATAGACTTTTAATCTTAATTCTGCATTAAGATTTAAACAGATGCTCATGAGATACATGATCCATCCTAAAATGTGTCAATAACATACATTCATAGCATCCAATCCGGTGATTGATGTGAGCGTGGAGTACCTGGTAGGCTCTAATGAGGGTGTGCACAGCCAGGTGGTCCTCCACCACTTTCTGCTCCATGTGTGGCGAGCGGCCCTGGAGCAGAGACGAGGGACGCTTGTCACCCGCCTCGCCAGATGGACTGGAGGCTTGGACATTAAAGAAATACGCGTCCCAAGACTACAAACAGAGAGAAACACGAAGCAGATTCAGCACAAACGTGGACAGATATGTATCCCTGCAGCTGACTGACGGGCTCGCTTGGGAAACGGAAGGAAGGAAGGCTGGACAGGAAACCAAGACAGGAGACGGAGGTACCAACACTGGTCTTCAAACTGGAGTCCTCCAGGAGTCACCAGTGAAAAGGAGAATGGTTTCCCCCACTCAATGGACATCAATCAGCACACTCACATTCATGCTGTGCTTTTGAAAACTAGAATTAAAAAAAACAAAAAACAAAAAGTGCTCTTGAAATTCTCTTTAAATGGGAGCAGTGAGACAAAAACGGATCAAATGAGGGCCAGCCGTGTGGTTGTAAAGGGTCTTTAACGTGAACGTGTTTTGCATCTTGTGTGTGCGCATGAGTCACCAGGCTGTCCTCTAAACCAGTGACGTTGACTGTATCAGCGGAAACTTCTCGTGTATCCTTTATTCACCAATGTCAGAAGAAGCGACGCGTGTTACCTCGTGGACGCTTTTACGATCTTCCAGCCAGGCAAAGTACATCTCCTCCACGTAGCTGGAGCTGCTGATCACCGCCGAGGGAGCAGGAGCAGGAGCAGGAGCAGATCTGGAGGAGCAGCTCCTGCGCCAGGCTGGGCCTCCTTCTCCCAGGCACCCCAGCATCCACTGCCTCCCGCCCATCAGAACACCCGCAAGAGCCCGAAACCGACTCATGACTACAGACCCGCTGCAGGACGCGTCCTTTACGCGCCGATGCCAAACACTGCGTAGGTCACCCAGGGTCTTCTACGCGTTCCTTTGGACCTCTAATCCCTCAATGTCAACAGAAATCTTCCTAACCCCCCCCCCCCCCACCCCGTCGGCTGTTCCAGTGAGGAATCACAGAATCATTGGGACACAGACGGTGCATTTAAACTTCTTTTACTCTTTATTTCTAGACGTTACCAGAGACTCCTCCGTTTCCTCACCAACGTCATCCCAGAATCTGTCGGACAGTTGTCAGTGAGGAATGACACAGATCCAAGCCCACACGGGTTTTGTCGTGCCCCCCACCCCGCCCGCACGTCCGCCGGAGTGTCAGGTGGCGCCGGTGGAATTTATAGGTAACAGCCAAACACACCAGCTCAAAATAAAATAAAATAAAGCTCTGATGACATATTTTCCTTCAAATAGATTAAGGGCATAAGAAGTGAATTAATGTGTGTATTTAGGGCGTCTATTTTATTATAGCAGCAATTAGTTTTATATCGAGAATGTCTGCTTTAATCCTAAATCTATGAAGCCCTTCACAGCCAGACAGGTCATTTTTCGCCTCCATTACATCAACGCGTATTTTCCCCCTCACTATTAATTATATAAGCCAATTAAACTTTCATAATGGCTGAACATGAGTCATTGGAGCAAGTGGCTTCAGATTGATGGGCTTCCACCGTCAGAGGGTTAAACAACGAGATAGTTAGGAACCCCCCCCCCCCCTCTAGATTTTCATCAGTCATACTTGCTGGCACAGATGGAGCCGCATCATCAATCATGGGCAAACAAGTTACAGAGTGTCTACCAGAGAGATCAGAGCAGGAGTCATGTGATCATCATTTGGATTTGCTGTGGACCAGTTGCAAGTTACAGCATCTATTTTCAAATGATCTAAATAACTACTGGAATATGTACTCTTGTTTATGATTAAATCATACAAATACAGGTATGCACACACACAAAATAATAATAATAATAATTATGCTGTGTTTACTGATAGTTGCTCTATTTTCATATCTTGCTGCTGCTTTCAAGCTGACCTGCAGAACTAAAGGTCAAGCAATTATAAAATGAAATGGCTTTTTTTGTTTTTGCAGTGATTTTGCTGCCTGACAAAGACGGAGTAAAGATCAGTTGCTTTCTGGCGTTTTATTAATAGCGTTCATTGATGGAAAGACCTGTGCCGCTGGCTAACATTGTGGGCCGAGTACCAAATTACACCCCGTTTGATTGGACAGCAGTTTGAAACATTTCGTCCAAAAAGGGAAAAAAATGAAATAAGCCACAGTTATCTATAATGTCGTATTCCAGGTGACAAACTGGTGCTGAAGTGTGAGAAGCAGCTAAAAATATGTCCTCAGTCCAGGTCGGCTTTGGTTATTCTCTTTGTCGGGACACTTTGTCAATGTGTCCAAATAATTCAGTAAACCCAGGAGGCACCAGTAACCTATATAAAGTTCACGACAATGTCACCCTTCTTGTTTAAAAAAAACAAACAAACAAGCCATCAAGAGTTAGATCTGCCAAACCAAACTGACCTTGAGTCCTGCAGCTCATCCGGTCAATGCCGGGCTCGGGACAAAGAGCATGGAGAAGCGGATAATGTGTAATCCATTTAACAGAGCCAAGCCCGCACCCCATTTGTGGAAGTCCACGTCACGGGGTTATTTAGCAGCCCTAATTCATCTAATAAAGCACGTTTGTTGGAAGAATCACATTTGTCTGGAAGCCCCTGGCGCACGTGCCATCAAGGAAATCAATCCCATTTCATAATGCGTGGTTTATAAATGAGATTATTTATGGTGGCAAAAGCGCGGACTTAAAAATATCAAAAGATATCAACCATTTAGAATTATTACAGGTTATAGTTTAATTATGAAACTAGAATAAAATAGGAGTACAGTCAAAAAAGTACAGTACTATGCAACACATCTAGTCTGCAAGCTACCTATGAAATCACTTATTAAATAAAACCCACACCCACAGAAAATACAGCAAATAATCAACACAGCAATCCCAAAATGAAACAAAACATTTTTATGTGCAGTTCTTGATCCATTCCTCACTTTTATTTGTATGTACAGTAGTAATACTGTAGTTAATGATAAATATACTTGATTAGGTCACTTAGAACAGATCAGCTAAGATACCTTCCACACCAGTGGCCATCGTACCAATGGGGTCGACTCCAAAGAAGAACCATCAACAGAATACAGAACATAAAAGCGCAGCAGATATTTGTCCTACCACAGCTTGAGTATGGCGAGTAGACAAAAGCAGCTCGTCCATAAAAGTAGCAAACACAAGAAGATCATTAAGAATGAGAAATGTTCACAAACATGCATATGTTTTTGCAGAAAACAATATATTTAGGACAGGCCCATGGGTAATGAAGATTTTCCTATATTGCTCCACATCTTTCAAACATTTCATAACTACAAGGCTCCCCGTTATACCTCCAAACAACAAGGCAAAATTGTGTTTCTGTAGTTTGTGTGCTGGGATCACAAACATAAAGGGAGCGAGAGTGATGTGTGAGGACAAGTCGAGTGCTCGGAGCGTTTCCTTAACGTCGAGTCTCTTTCTCTACGGAGGGATTGAGAAGGGAAGTCAATGCGAGTCCAACGTTACAGAGGACATCCCAGAATGCTTTGCAGGATCCGGAGGGTGATCCATCCCATGTGAAGAGACTTTCTTATAGACGAAGCCGTAGAGACTGACTTCAGGTCGAGTCGTGCGGCAATTCTTGCACACCAGAGCGGAGTACTGGTTCAAAAGGCTGTACAGCGTCCCTGGGAGAGGGAAGGAGGGCGGAGAAGAGAGAGAGAGAGAGGGAGGGGTGAGTGGTCAAGAGAAGAAGAAATACGGAGGGCAGTAAAACAAGATTTGAGCAAAATAGACCAAAAAAAAAAGAACAGAAGACGAGAGTGAAATCGTAAAGGGTTGAATAAATCACACACATCCCTTATTCGCTGGTTCCACTTTAGGAAATGGATGGCTGGAGGGGAATTTCTCTCAGAGGCTTCAATAAATGTCAGCGCAAGAAAAATTAAAAGCGGGGCAGGGAGAGGGCGGGGTCAGCGCAGGCAGCAACACACTGCAGCTGAGGCTGAAAGGACGAGCCGAGGAGCGGAGACGGCCCATAAGGTGGAATAACTTAACACACAGATGAGTGCAGACGCCGCATGAATCCCACCAGAGGCTGATCTCACCGTTCCTGCCCGTTATGTAACTGAAGGTCGGAGTTCAACAGAAAAATGGCTTCCCGTGTGGACCGCAGAGAAGATGGAAATGTAGGATTTGTAGGCGAGTCTTACCAACAGTGACTCGTCTCTCGGCGAGAAAAGTGTGCATTTCGTGAACGTCTCTCATCAGCTGGGCGTCTCCGAACGTGAAGTACGCCACGTCTCTCCCGGCCTCCGCTGCAGCCATCAACTGAATCAGAGCTAAGAAGAACAAAGCCAGAGTCATCATATTCGCTCGCATTAGCATCTTAGGATCATTTGTAACCTTCAGCTTCAGGAGGAAATCGGGAATACATAATTGGCCCACTGCAAATACGTTTGGTTAATAAACTGGATAAGGCGCGGCTTACGGCAGAAAATAACGCAAAGTGACGGGCAATTTGTATCCGGAGAGTAAATCGGCCGCGCAGCCTCATGAGCAGTATTCAATCTTTTAGTCCTTATAAATAAAAGTCCAAGGACTTGTAAATATTTAACCAGAATGCATATTGATTCCAGATTCTGATTAATAAACACAGAAAAGGTCATTTGCAAAAGCGTCTGTCATCAAGACTCAGGCTCACGGAACAACCGCTCAAGTCACCTCCGGGCCAGTCATGTTAAATACAGCTAGCTATGCTAACACCAGCGCTAATAGGAAAGAACCTGTGAAAATAAGAACCCCAATTGTCCTCTTAATGGAAAACATAAATGAGCGTTAGATGATCAATAAAGGGAGGGCCACTCCGGGGGGGGGGGCTACTAATTGAACAGCGGGGTCTGAGAGGAGCTGGAAAAACAGTGCAGCTCCATTCCTGAATTATTATTTTTTACAGGAGTTTCAGAAGTTGCTTTGAACATCTTGCAAATGAAAGAGGCTAAACAGACTTTTTCTTTTTTTCATTGCGCTTACTCTGACGTATTTATGTAATTCAAACAGTGATACCTTTGAGCCGGGTGTCTCCACCGAAAGCGCCACAGCCCCAGTTGCCCGTGGCGACTGCAGAGAGGTGCTTTCTGTTGGTGTTACTTCGAAAGAATCCACAGTAGGCCTGGGACAAATGCACAGGGAGGGGCAATGAGAGGACAAGATAGAAAGAACGAAAGAAAGATTTCTATAAGATGGACGTCAAAGAGACGAGCAAGAGTTTCTGGGTGTAAAGAATATACTACCACCGCTCTACAAATGTTGTTTCACCTTGTGTGACAGTGAAATAAGGGTGGACTAGCAAGCATAGCATAGCAATGAAATAGTGGCGTCTTTTCTACAGGGTCAGACTTTGCAGACCCCGCAGCGGCCCCCGGTTCCATTCCCACTCGAAGGCCCTTTGCTGCATTTGCTCTCTTAAATAAAAGGCATAAAATTCCTCCCAACCCAAAAAATATATTTTTTTTTTTTTACATCTAGAATCGTTTGAATCAATTCTGAAACTAATCAGACTCCCAGGAATTGAAGTCAAATTGAATGCGAATCACCATGAGCTCACAAACTCTCATGATGGTCCAGTATTATCACATCACTGACTGATAATTACACATTTTGAAAAGCACCAAGAGTCGGCTTTTCACGATGATGGAGTGTCGTTTGAATGGCGTGCACAGAAAACAGAGACAAGGACGTCTCTCTGTCTCTCACTTTGTTAAGTTCTCTAGCAATCTTCTCCGGGAGGAACTGCTCCAGGAAGTGCCTGAATTTAAGAGCATCGATGGCCACAATCTCTGTACATCTCCTCTGCCAGTCATCCCTGGAGACGCAAGAAAAACGCGAGATAAACGCCAGTCATTAAAACGTAAAACAAAAAAACACAATAAAAACATTCTGGCAGGATTCGAAATATTTGGGTTTAAAATATCAGAATGTAAAGATTCTCAAACATGTAATAGCGCTGCGTGAGGAAAACATACCTGGGGGTCTCATCCTTGTGGCTGTCCTTCCATCTGTAGCTCTCAGCGTAGCCAGAATATTTACTGTATTGTTCCGTGCCTGAAGAGGTTAACATAAATAAATACAATACAGCATTACTGAGGGCCCAAAAAATGTTTCCAGTGCCTTGGTTATTGAATCAAGCACGGTGCTTTTCTGTGCTCCCCATGTGACCCACACAGTGTCGTCTTCGATTGGATTGTCATAAATACAGGCCATTGATCTAATAAGTAATCCGCTTTGGGGTTTGAAATGAAAAGCTTTCGCTAGAACAGAAAGCAACGGCTCGAGCAGAAGAGCCTCGCCGTGGCCACGTCGAGGAAAAAGAAAATGGCTTGAATAAAACATGAAGCGCCTTTGTGTCATTCATTAACTTACAGGGTTAACACGCCTCTCAAGCAATGCATGACGTCTTATAACCTGGATTTATATGTGCTCAGGGTTAGAAAGGCGTCACCGTTTGTCATTACAAATCCAGCTAATGTATTCTGGAAATGACGCCTATTAAACCTGCCATACATTATGCAGCGCGTTTCCCTGGAACCTTCTCGAAGGTTCCATTTCAAGTCACCTTAAACTCGATTTCCCTTCCTGTCCCATCAGTGTCTGAGCCGTTATCGTTCTTCGTTAGCAGTTTGCTTCCGTCGGCTACACACAAAACAGAATGATGCCTACCGGTATACGTTTGTGTCAAAGACCACGAATGACAGTAAAACAAACTGAGCAAATAAGAAATATGTTTCTGCGTGCAGTACAGGAAAGACTTGGACGACTGAAGAATATCGAACGTTAGCTGGGACCATCTCGAAGCCGATCGAGTTGCGTCCATTCTAGAATTCCGGCCACTCTCAAATGTCAAACAACGGGCTGCCTGCGCCGCTTCGTCCAGCCGCATTTCTCCTCCTTCACCTTGATCCTACGTATCCTGGCAACAGCCTATGATATACTTCAACATGAAATTACATCACAATCCTTTAATTCTGACCCCAACCACCCCCCCCCCCCCCCCAAAAAAAAAACAAAAGCTCCAAATGCACTGGAAGACTCATTTAAAAAGGAACATCTCAAGGAAAAAGATATAATCAATTACACAGAAGAGAATGACAAGGGGAGGGAGGGCGAGACCGAAAGTGGAAACATTTTGTGTGTGCAAGGAATATTCTGAAAGGTTTTGATGAAGCTGTGGCGTAACGGGCCCATTCCATTAGTGGAGCAATGACCTTAGTTGGGCTATAAATTCCTTTCTGTCCAAATTTAATAAAGTTAAGTGGTGAGGAGGAGGGGGGGTAAATGGGAGGGGTAGCAGAGTGATGCGAGGCAGGGGCAGCCAATGAAGGTGACTTTTAAGAGATGCGATTTTCAACGAAGACAACGCGGCGCCAAGACAGACTGAGAAACACGGTATGAGACAGATTCTAATACTGGCTGGTACCGGGGGCCAGTATTGTGATCTCAATCCATGCTTGCTCTTACTTTGGTCATTGATAGGGTAGGTATAGCCGCGTGGCGGGAAGAAAATGTAGGATGTCCCGAAGCGTATGGACACGGAGTCTTCCATTGTTCGTGTGGGACTCCATACCTGTGACGATGAGGCATTCGTTGGCTTCCAAGGCTTCAGTAAAGAGGCGAGACACGATGAGCTCAGGGTTGATGACGAACCGGATCTCTTCCTGGACCAGCCCGTGGCCCGTCACTCCTCCGCCTACGAGCCTGTTTGCAAAGTCGACCTAATCAGATAAAAGATGAAAAACAGAAGGATTAGCACTCGGGGCACAAGAAGAATCCGTTAGCTGCCAGCGTCAGTCGGAAACGCGCTTGAATTGTAAAAGTGGACTGGAACCCTTTGCAAAAAAAAAAAAAAAATGCAAATAATACACAAGTTAAAATGTGATTAGCCACAACAGTTCACAACATAACTGATTCAGGGCAGCGTTAATATTTCTGCGGTTTGCCCTGCCCATCCAGTGAGGTTTAGTTAGTGCTACGCCCCTCATTGGAACAAATGCAATGTTTTAGTGTCTCCTTATTATCTGTCACCGCAGTGGTCATTTAATAGAGATTAATGTCTCAGGATTGCCGCACTGCTTCCTCCTTATTCATAATCAAATCAGGAAACCACAGCGAAACAACAGATGAAATCTAAAGGCATATTTCAAACAGCAATAAATCTGCGATTCATGGCGACCGTCGAGTTCTGACGTTCTCCTGTGCGCTGTGTGGTTTTCAATCCAGGTTGCGCCGTGTAAATATTAATTTATTCCAGCTTCATAGTGTCCCCCCCATCCTCTTTTAGATTACACTGCATGGAAGAAGGCACACAGTGTTTTTATTTCTGCTCTACACAGCACCCCCCCAAGCATTGAAATTCAGTTGTCAATTAGATACACAAAGGAAAAAAATGATAGACGAGGCAACCAAATAAACGACGGGGCTCGTAGACATTTCGCATCTTCCCGTTTCTAATGCAGGAGATATTTGAATGCAATAATCCAGCTTATGCTTGTCATGTGAGCCCCCACGCCTTGTTTTTGTGGCAGCCCATTCCGTCTCAGCGCTAAACAGCCCGTCGGGGGTCAAGGTTCTGCTCACTGGCCCATAGCTACGTCAGCCCGTGTGACAGTGAGGGGGTTTGTGTGTGTGCGCGGGTGTGCAGTGTCCAAGCAGTCGCTCAACTCCTCCTCCTCTTTACTGGTTCACCCCTCACCTCAGCCGCCATTCACACCGTCTGACAGAACGACAGCCTGCTCTACCCTATCATCACCCAGCCAGGGGCCAGCAGTCGGAGGTAGTCGTCATCCTCCTGCAGGACTCCTGTCCCCGCTGGGGTCACCCCCCCGGGATGACTCCCTCGTCATCTTCTCCTCCTTCTCCCTCATCCCTGACCCCAGGGTCCTCTCCTTGATCTCTGCCTCGCTAAAGTTACCCAAGTGAATGGAAGCAAACGTCAGTTGTCAAGTCCGAGCTAAAAAATAAAGATAAAAAGACGCATCATCAAGCAACCTGGAGCATGAGGCAGAGTGAGGGGGGATGTAGGAATCAAAGCAAAAATGGAACCTGGGTTGTAAAGATCTGTGCATCATACAGGCATCTTGATGCCTACTGCAGCGCTGAGCTCTAACAGAGCCAAAATATTTAGGTCAATTGGTCACTGCAAATTGTCCTTAGGTACGAGTGTGTGCGTGAGCGGTTGTTTGTATGTCTCTGTGTGGTCCTGCAATGAGCTGGCGTCTCATCCGGGGTGTCTCTCAGCTTGGATAGGCTCCATCGACACCCCCTTGACCCGGTACTTTGGATAAGCGACTGAAGACGAGTCGATTTACGATCATCTCGTCTTCGAGAAGAATTACGTGAACCTTTAACTGGGAAGCGGTTACTTCATGTATAACAGTTACAGGTGGGTTTATAACGGGTACCATATTCTCAGTGCAACCAGAGGCCCCAGATCACATGTAGATTACATCGTGAGTGGCTCTTTAAACACAACTCTGCTTTCTGTATCTGGATAAGCACCAACGAATGACTGGCTGATGTCTCGGTGCAGGTAACAATGAAAACATAGCATTGATTTTCATGATTTGGAGATTTGCTTCAAAGAAGGGAGCGCTAGATAGTTTGATTTACGGTAAATACCTTCAGAACGGAGAAACTAAACAAGGGGTGGGAGTCTAAACTAATCACGTCAACAAAATGCAAAGCGGTTTACGGGTTCAATCATGATTTTTGTTTAGCATTAGAATAAAATGATAAAAGGAATTCCTACCTGCAGCATTCCATATCCATCATCCTCAATCGTCCCTTCACAAGTGATGTGCAGACGCGTCAGCTGAGTCTGGGACCTTAACCAGAAAGGCTTGTTATTCTTTCACCAAGCAGAAATGAACTGCATTAACACAACATGTTTGTGTTTTGGCAAGATTCATCTAGAGATAAAAATAGTAATCCCAAAATGCATCAGTATATGAAATCCTCCGTCCCTTTGGGGAGCCTTAGAGTACTGTGTATTTATATGCTATGGAGTAGATGACCGACACTCATTAAGTCATTAAATGCATAATGTAGCAGAGTGGCACACCTTTCCCAGTTAGGAGGGTTGTTCAGCGCCTGTCTTGTAAATGTAACAAGACCCTTGGGCCCTGGACAAAGAAGACAATCAGATAAAATAATATTAATAATGATCGGCACCTGGAGAACAAGAACAGCATCATGTAGGAACAGTTTTCAAGCTTACTGGTCTGCGTAACTCTCCGGAAGTAACAAAGCAGAGTT
The DNA here is from genome assembly GCF_040956055.1 of Brachionichthys hirsutus. Taxonomy (NCBI): domain Eukaryota; kingdom Metazoa; phylum Chordata; class Actinopteri; order Lophiiformes; family Brachionichthyidae; genus Brachionichthys; species Brachionichthys hirsutus. Next base: position 8,718,641 of record NC_090903.1, on the reverse strand, counting down.
TTCAATTTCTCAATTTTTCTCAGCGACGAACCTTCAAATAACCTGAAACAAAAAAAAAAGACAACCAGAGCTTAAGACGGTACAATTACAAGTATTCAGACTGACAAAGACAAAGGCTAATATTTGATACAAATGTAGAGAGTTTTATAGTGAGTAAGATGCTGTGTTTCACCACATGAAAGACATTTAGTGTTGCATTCAGGCATTATCTACAGCTCAGTGCACAAAGATGCTGCGGTAAGTTGAGAGAGAGACAGAGACAGAGACAGAGGGAGAGAGAGGACATCGAGTGTTTAAATCACCCCTAATGGTACTCTTTCACGATTAAAGGCGACGGAAGTTGATGACAAATCAGAGCTCGACATTCATCTTTTCCACTTTCTGTCCAATACCGGTAAAAAAAAACAGGAAAAAAAAAAACAGAGGAGACAAATGAATCAAAATGCTTCTACACTGAGGCAAACATGACTCTGGCATGAGTTTTCACCCTTTCCTTTAACAGTACTCACCCCCACCCCCCACCCCCCTGTCCCCATTCTGCATGAAGTACTCTGGAAGACAGCCTGTAAGTGGACAGGGTTAGATTTCCACTCTGCCCACGCATCACACCTTGATGAAGACAGAGCGGTAACTAATTACGAGGGATTTAGTCATGAAGTAATTAGTTATTACCCAACTGTAACCTTATTTCTAATCAGAAATACACCAAGAGGGTTCTGGCACTTTTATCATGTTTCTTGCCATCTCATTCTCACGCTGGAAACAAATACATGGATGAGATTGAATTATTGACTAGGATTCCTACGTCATTTTCTTTATCCCCCCAACCCCAGCCCCCCCCCGAAACTATCCATCACTTACTGGAGGACAAACCTTGACAGTTCTGCCAAAACAGCAATCAGCAGATTGCTTGGCGCTCTGCTCGTCCAAGACAGAGTGCTACTGTAGACGATAAGCAAATTGAAGGACACTCCCTCAATTACAGGGGAAGGAGAGGACCAGTAATGATCCAGGACCCATTTTAGACTGCGCTGGATGTCTTGTCTTATCTCATCTTCTCAGAGACACAGAGCCCCCCCCCACACACACACACACACATTTTGCTCCTTCCTGCATTTTGCTTCCAGCAGGAATGCTGATAGTGAAGGCAGGCGAGTGTGCTGGCACGGCTCTGAGGCTGCCAGCCCCTCCCTCCTGGAATCAATGCTTACATTATTACGGAGGCCTGTTCGCTTTGCCTGCCACTAATGTTTGGTGTCGAGGCAGCAAGTATCAGCATCCCCGGGGATTAATAAAATACCGTGATACTATTCAATCGCCTAAAAACAGCAGACGCTTAATCAAAGTCTAGACCGCAGGTTCAGGCTGGTTAAAGAGACGCTGAACTGAACCTACCATTGATGCTGAAGGAATTAGCAATATCATAATAAGATATTTACAAACTCATCATCCCTGGGACGTCGGCCACACTTAAATTAATCCATGCATTGGGAAGTTGAGTTGAGGTGATCGCTGGACTGTGTCCAGTGTGGAGTCTACTCTATGAAGACAGGAACAGAGCTGGAAGCTCGACTTCATTTCAACTCTAAATGACTCGTACAACTCAATTTACTAACGGCTATTAGTTCTGGAAAAAAATGCACGAGGACGTTAGTTCTATTAGATTCAGTTAGGTGTGTGTTCAAAGTCATCCAATCACGAAGGCAAACACGCAACATGGCCACACTTTCTGCAGCTCTACTGTCACCCCAGTAGAGTATCAGTTCATGCATGCCCCCCCCCCCCCCCCCCCCCCATCATTCCCCCTGCCTTGCATCGCGGCACACCTCAAGGGATGAGTTGCGTTTACAGCCAGCAAAAGAAGTGAGCACTTCACAAACAGTTCATTAAAGCAGTTTGTTTCAATTAACAGTCAAATACTTTTTTCCACTGATGGCTGGGTGTGAGTGAGTAGAAATAAATAATGCCGCTGTGAGCGCCCCACCCCCAGTAAAAAGAGACATGGAGCCAAAGACGTTTCTCTCTCCATTGTCTCATCTCGTCAATAGTCAGAGACGTTGACCAGCTTATAACTAAAAAAGGAACTTCATATGTACCAGATGTGAACAACTAAAGGAATAAAAGCGGCGTGACAACTTAGAATGAACGCACAAAAGGTTTTCAAGGCAGTAGTGCCCCCTTATGGAAATTAGTTTATGGTCCTATGAAGGGTCTGAGCACTAAAAAATAATAAAAAATAATTAAAAATAATAATAAAAAAACATTGGTTTGTAAAGCACAGATGTACGGAATTATGGGAATAATACACGTTTTTGAATGTGTAGTATGCACAATAATCTGTAAATACTTGAGCCTGCTAATAATACACACAAGAAAATAATATACTGTGCAAACTGGGAAATTCCACGAGCCTTAAGCAACACAAAAGGCAACGATAAAAATGATGGATGGACTTGTGAAGCTTCTTCCTGAAGCGTAAAGACCAATGACACTGGCACAGGATCGATATGTGATCTACTCAGTCTCAGGCTTAAACTAATGTCTTACAAAGGGAGTCATCGGAAATTGCACGTATCATTGCCTAAAACACAGAGGATTCCAGGTCACTCCTTTATACTAGTGAGCTACAAATCAGCTCTGAGAGGGATGGGGTTACCTGTAGAAGTTTATCTCAGGGTAATTGCAGTACTCTGACTTGCGGGAGTTGCGTCGGGGGAAAGTGCAGAAGAATGCGTTGGCCAGAAGACAGGATATCTGTTCCTGAGAGAGTGTCAGGGAGTGGTTCGTCCTCGATTTCAGGAGGGGGACTGGCTGCAAAGGGAAAGCGAGAAAAATGTCACTAAAAATCAGAACCAAATGGAAGAGAGACAAGTTAAACAGACAAATGGAGAAACACGCGCTTCTGGAGGTACAGCACTGCATGTCCTGAAGCCGAGTGGGGGGCGGGGGGGGTAGATAATTAGTTTAACCAGCAAGAGACAAGGCGAGTTGCATTAGGTAAATGGGCTGGTAGTAATTAAGGTCCTGGTTTTCTTGGTCAGACATACGAGGCTCATCTATCTTTACCGATTAGGGCTAAAGAGCCTCCCAAGGCTGCTCGGCTAGCAGATCAATAATCTATAACAACGCACACACGAGCAACAGCCGTGATGCTTCACACTGCAAAACAAGGCAAGGAGTCAGACAGCATCATTATTCTAGTGTTATCAAAGATGGTTGATTGGTGTCTTTGCACAGTAAAAAGCCGTGCGTGTCTGTGTGTGTGTGTGTGTGGGGGGGGGGGGGGTCTTCCTGCCCTGCACGTCACGGTAGCTGAATGAGCTTATTAAATTAAACTGAGGACTATGGAAAGACTAAGTGAATTACAAATATGGCAACCTTAGAATTCTCACATTAATTGATGACGGCGAACGGACATGAAGACCGATGGGGATGGCATTTATAAAGATCCGTGGCTCGGATCGGCCCCCATTTGCTGCGAGGAGGGAGACTCTGAACCATCTCCTGAAATACGTGGCTCAGAGGAGGTACAGAGAAAAGCCAAAAGGGAAAGGGGCTGAGTTTCGGATTCTACAAGCGTAACGCATCAGATGGATGACTGGACAAGAGACAGTCCGCTCCAATCCCAGACCTCTCTTCTAATGAAGCCGTTCTGGGCACCGACCAAAAAGGAGTCTTTGCCATCAAGCAGTCGTAACTCATGAGCGGACCTTGTCCACCACCGTCTTTGGCTGTCCTCGCCACTGACCGCACACAATTAACACATTCCTCATGTTTAGGCTTGAACTTACCATTGTGCAGAGGCGAGGAGCACCGAGTGCTAAAGCCACCATAGCTGGAAGGACAAAGTCAAAAAGTTGCTGTGCCTCACAATGCGCAAGACACTGGAGAAAGAGAAGAGACGAGGAGACAAACATGAGGATGTTATTGTGGTGCTGGCGCCCTACTTAAATTCATAAAAATATATATTAAAAGAAATACTGACTGGGTGGGACAGGAATGCTCGACAATGTATGAAAGGGACGTCCTCAAAATGGTGACCTCACTGCTTTATCAGTATTTCACTTGGAAATACAACAAAACCCTTCACATGTCAATAAACCCAACGGCCACAGTGATGAGAGAAATAGAAACGCAGCAGAGCTACTCGGTGTGAAGAAACAACCGTCAATCAGAGGGAGAGAGGGGGAGAGAGAGAGAGAGAGCGAGAGAGCAGTGGTTGGCATCTATACTTACACACATATACAACATACGGCTTACCTCAGCACCCAGTCAGTCCATCATAGAAGCTGATTTACAACTTAATCAATAATGAGCATATTGGCATCCCATCCCACTGTCATCAATCACTTGTCTTATCCCATCAAGGTGACCAAGGGCGCTTTGCGCTGATTAAATGGACCTGCTAGCACAAATGCAAATAGCCAAGCGGGGGGCAGAGTGTATTTGATTTTATACTGCAAGTCTTTGGGCCGTGATTTGCCAGGGGGGGCATTTATATGGCCGCCGTGCAGGTCTGACTAAATGCTGTCAGAAGTCATGAGCTGGCAGACGTGAAGTGTTCCGGCGGGACCGATGGATAGCAGTAGGTGCTGGGTAGAAAGCTGACCTCCCAGCCTGCCCAGCAGCTACCCCCCCCCCCCCCCCCCCCATTCACTCTGCAAACCCAAGCTACACCTTTCACATCAATGCATGATTAACTGCTGCACCGTTGGGTCTGTCAATCATTCTGGGCCCAACAAAGTACTTTAGTCCGTCTACTTAAGTCATATTTCCAAATGATCATTTAGAGACATTTAAATCAATATTTGAGAGACAGAAACAAAACAATAGCAAAAGCGATGTATAGTGGTGCTGCCAGCAATACGTGAAAAAGGGCTGTTCTCGTCAAGGAAAGTAGACTTTTTAACCCCCCCCCAGAAAAACACCACGTTTTCTTTAAATGTTTAAAACTCTTTACCACATTTTCTATTCTTATGCACTGAAAACAGCCTGCAAGACAAGATAAACAGATAAAATACCTGTTCATCTATATTCCCTTGCTGATGGTACACGTAGGGGGTAAATACATCATTAACACCGACCGAACCCTTGTTATTTAAAACTTGTCTTTTCTGTTCACTCAGGTTTATGTCATGTTAAAATCAGGAGGAAGATCTGACACAAATTAGTATTAAAGACACACACACACACACACAACAGGAAATACTTCTCGAGGTGTGTGTTCATATATTGGAATATCAGATGTTCTCGGTCTATTTTTCCTGCCAGTCTTCAGACAATCAAAAAGTAACAGTGACAGTTGCATTTGGCAGGGTAAATTTGGATGTGTAAATAGCCACCCCATGGCTATTTACACATCAAGTAGAGTGTCAATCATTGTCCCAGGGGCAATGCACCTCTTGATAATTACCCTGGTGCAGCACAAATGTTGCTCCAGATTTCATTAGGCTGAGATATACAGTAGTTGGGATTAAAACTACGGCAGAAGATTTACATTTAAAAGAAGAGCCAGCAGAAGATCGAAGCGTCCTACGGCCACCACACACCTGTACCAAAGAACAATTGTATATGGAGTTTTGCCGACTCATCTCTCACTAGGATTTATGAGAATATTTATCGTAAAAGCACGAGTGAGCCTCAGGATGCGTTGTACACGGAGAGGAAGGAAGAATGCCACGGTCACTGTGCTTCACTTGCTTTTAGATATCTGGAGGAAGATGTGACAAAGGCACCTGTTCCGTATTCTAAAAGATATAGTGTTAGATAAATCTAGTAAAGGCTTCCTGAGTCTCGCTTTAGAAACTAGACGATACCTCGATAAAGAAATATGGGCAAATGCTGCCATCGGCATGATAAGTGGATCTGCTGAGGCAATAGGCTCCTAGCAAGGGTAAGTCTCAGCATCCTTACAGATTTAATAGGACCGTTTAATTAAATTGGATTGAGATATAAAAAAAAAAAGGATTGGGCGGCTATTGATCTTTAGAGCCCTCTGCTTTACTCTGAGAAATTATTTTGAGAAGAAAGGAAATTTGCTGAGTAATCAATTATGAGGATGTATGAACGGCAGGCTCAAGCATCAATCTGGCTGGACTGGAACAAACATTCAGACTTAATTGTTAAAGTTCCATTAGAATACTTGTCATCTTCCTAATGGCTCCAGCAAAGGCCTGAAATCAAGAAAGAATATGGCAGGCGACCAAGTAAGTAGTGACACTGAATTTGTGTATGCAAATTAGGTATATTGCTAAACTTGGTTTGGTATTGATTCTTCTTTACGGGGGGGGGGAGGTATTATAGCCTATAGGTAAACTCACTTCAAAGTAAATGCACTGCCAGTACACAGACAGCACTGCATCATTATCCAGGACATTTATTCATCCTTCACAGGGAAAAAGCTTCTCCAACAGCGGCAATTTAATTAGTCCCCAACTGTCTGAACGGAGGTTGAGAAGTGTTAAAAGAAAGAAAAGGCAGACAGGAAGAAGAGCCCGTTCCCATGGTTCACCTGCAGCAGCTGTTGCCGCCATGCTCGGCGCTAATCTGTCCTAACAGTATGATGCGTATTCGCTACCCGAGAGACTCCCGGGTACCGGGAGGTGTCGATGCACGCCGATGGACTTGCAGCCAAACAGAGAGGAAAAGGCTCCCTCTGCGACGCCAACTCTAGTTTAGCGTCAACTTCGGCTTCATTCCTCATTAAGGTTAGTTTAAAGAGAAAAATAAATCAGTGAGTTACACAAACAACTTCCGATTTCTGCATGGCAAAGTTGAGAGGAGCTGTCGGAGCTGAGCCACTGGGGATTGGCTGCGTCTCACTGATGGAGGTGCTCATCTATGCATCGTTTAAATTCTCTTAGACCGTGACTATAGCAAATAGAAAAACATATTTTCATGATATTCCCCACACATGTATTGGGGCATACATAAAAGTCTGTCTCTGACATGGCTTTTTGCAGGATTGAAAAAAAAAAACAATCATGAAGAGCCATACTATCACATCTACTTCCTGTAACTTAACTGCTGGAGACCAGATGTTTCCACATTCCAATAGGGAAAGGGTGACTTTTTACCTTGACTGGTTTCCAACCGATATCACAAATGATGATTGTGACCCGAGATAATTTACAGGAGCAGCGATGAATACAGATTTATCAACAGAAAATCTCTATTTTATGAGGTTTCCCAACCAAAGAAGTGGACTCAAATGCCATGCATCATGTTTCATCATGCAGAACTTACCTCAGTACACAGAAGGTTCAAGGCAGTGAAGTCCCATTTCTTTGCATGGGCTGTGTTGTATCTCAAAATTGCATCCTGAATAGGACAAATATTGAGAATTGCATTTCAACAATAACGGATTATTTTTACCAAAAAAAATATATTTTGAATCGCAATTAGCAAGTCCTTTGGCGGTTAAAGCATTGCCTCCCAAACTTATTTTGTTGCCAATGCTGCCACCTTGTGGTAGGTTTTGGAATACGTTTTGCTCATTTGACACGTCTGTAAAAATAACATGAGCTAAACTTCTCTAATCTCAAAGGGGCACAGACTAAAGGAACCAACCTTCCAATAGTATTAAAATAGTCACATTTTAAAGTTAAATCTTTAAATGTATTCTCACATTTTAACAGATAGCAGTCATATGAGAGGACTGATTCAGTTTTTGAGTAGCTTTCTTGGACATTGCAAGATCTACAGAGAGACACGATGGATTTTGATGGAGGGAGTAGGACGGCAGTCAAGAAGAAGAAATTACATATTTGAGAGGATCCCAATAAAGGAGCAGGAGCCATGTTCTTCTTTTTGTAATATGATTTTTTTTTTTATACATATGTTACATTGACCCACTTGAGAGATAACTATAAACCTGAGTGGAAGGGTAGAGCATCGTCTAATTTTGGATTCATTTCCGAGAGAAAACTGACATGACTAAAATACTCTTTTATAATAATGATGTCATTCCAAGGTGTCAATCAAAACAGATTTATTATGAGGGTCAAACTTTAAAGGGAATACTGCGTTTAGCTGCAATGACTTAAGAGTTGCCTTGGTGGAGTTTCCTGCTCCCTGTATGAAATGATTTAAAGTCGAATCAGCCCACGTTATCATGATTCAGCCTGGCACGACTTTCTTACCCTCACGTCCAGTGAACTCTTGAACCCTCCCTGCAAAGCCGTGTGGATCAGCTCCCACCGACTTTGGACGCCACCACCATCCTACATTGTGCAACCCACAGACATATGGCCCTCAATGCAATGTCCTCACAGCCACCAAATATCAGCGTGTGCCGACGAGCTTTCAAAGAGATGGATTCAGTTCACCTCAGTCTCCACTGGAAACAGATTCTTCTCCGAGCAGGGCAGCTTCACGGACACATCGTCCCAAGCATCTTTGAACTTGGTAGGGTAAGAGACGGGCGGTTCTCCCTCTCTGAGGAGATCTGTCTGCAGCAGGAAAAACAGGACAACAAGGAAAAGGTCATGTATTTATAGGTTACTGCAGTGTGCAGAGGCGGGATTGGAAAGAGCTTCAACTCTCAGCTGCTGAAAACATTTGAGACTCAGGATGGAAATCAGGAATTTAAGAGGGAGCGTGATCATAGCTTCTAAACAAAATTAGGAGAAAATATATCTAATAAAAACCCAGTCTTAAAAATCAATAAACAGATATAGGGTATACATTCTGAAGTATTTTACCAGCAGAATATTCTGTAGAGAATATACAATATACAAGAAGACCTGGGGGTATTACGGCAGAAAGTTTCACGCTATCAGAACCGTTTCCCGCTTCCTCATTGGAACTTTCTGGGTCAAAACATTCTCTCTTCTATTTCTTTTCCCAGTTTTATTCCCTCATATTAAAGAAACAAGCGCTGACCCATTAACGCTGTGCCAGGCCAGCCACATTCACAGACGCTAACTTACTTACCCTGACTGTTACAGTGTGGTTCGGCACTGCTTTCAGGTGCGGCAAAGGGGGAGCACACTGGGGCATCCTATTCAGTTCGTCTATGGGCGTGCCCAGCGACCTTCTGTCCACGCTGTGCAACGCGGGTGAAACGCTGCCGAGAAAGACAGAGCGGATCGCTATTATCTAAAGACACTCTCAGCGTAACGGAGCTTCCACACAAAAGGAGAAGTCGCTAACGAAACATTAAAAAAATCGGTCCACAGAAGTGAAAAGGTTGACGTGTACCTTTCCAGAATTCCACCTGATTGGCTCCCACTTAAGTCCTTGGCCATAGTAGAAGAGCCACTGCACTCTGCTGTCGCAGCATCCTTGGAGCAAATGGCGCCCGAATCAACTGCGCCTTTGGCCGAACAGCCAGAATCGCAGTCTTTGACCAAACGCTGAAATTCCACTCCCCGAGCATCTGGAGAGCCAGAATCGCGTTCACAAGCGCTGCCGTCATAACCTCCGTCTATCGAGTTCATGAGCATTGTTTTAGACATGGAGCTGTCTGGACTCAGCATTTCCACATCGCCCGGCGCACCAACATCCTTCCGGGGACTGTTGTGAAGACGCAGGGTGAGCCTCGGATTTAGAGACGGTGCTGCTTTGACAGAGAGAAGATCAGGCGAACCGGACCTCTTGGATTTCTGCCCGTTTGAGCAGTGCGTTTGAAAGGAGTCGCTTCCGCCATCTGCAAGCGCAGATTCGTCCAGTTCGCCTGCAGACCCACAGTCCATGAAGTTCTGTGATGCTGCGTCAGCTTTCGTAGTGTTGTGCTTTTTGAATCCAGAGACTTGGTCTTTTCCGTCTGTCACTTTTGCTTTTGGAGCGCTGTCGTTTTTCCCATCCTGTGGGTGGACTTCAGACACGCTGCGCCAGGACAGACAGAGAACACATCATAGAAGGAGCCCGTTATGAGGCCAAAGATAATGGAGACGGTAAGACCCTTGTTAAAAAGCATTACTGTAGGCATAATTAATGTGTGTCGATTGAAGAAATGCCTTACCTGCCTTGGGAATCCATCACTTCATCCATTATTCACAGGTCGGTGAGATGAATCATCAACAACGACTTGAGAAAGAAAAACATTCACATGTTAAAAAAAAAAAAGCTTGATCTGTTTTTGCAAACATATTTCAGATGATTGCGACCTGGCAGGGCAAGAGACAGGAGTCAGTGGGTTTACATCGAATCCAACTCGAGCCAGTGAGACTCAAAGGAGTGTTTTTGGACTTGGTTTGCGTCACTTTCACGGGACATGTTGTTGTTGTTGGACCCCTTGGCTGAAATGAGGTCACAGCTCTCACGTCTCTTATGCAAGGGTTTGTTATACAAACGCACACGATTGGTAGCAATAAAATAAAAAAATAATAAACCGCACACAAAGTAAAGCTGGTGGCTGGTCCTGCGCTGCCACGGTGAGCTAAATGCCCCGAGTAACCAAATGTTTATAACATTCAACGTTACACTTTGGGTAAAAACAAATACTTCCTCGATTCCTAGAGGAACAATATGTACATGCTATCGTTCTAATATAATGTCAGCACATTAAGAGCAGAGGAATAAAGCCACATTTCGCTAACTTGGCTATGAATGACAAACATTTAAACGTTAGCTTTTAATTGCTAGCTCTGATTCCTGTAGATAGCGCAAACGTAATTCTCCCCGAGCCAAGCTAGCAGTGTTAGCCGTGTTTAGACAAAGATATATAACTTACAACCATGTTCCCTCTTTGCGTCGCGCTTCTGAGGTAGATGTCGCAATAATTTTTATTTTATTTTAATGCACGGCAAATTCCTCCCGTAACCAAACACCAAAGGTTATCTTGATTATTAGTTGAACATTTATTCCACTTCGCCGTTGTAGGCAGACGCCACACATTGACGGCAGTAAATCTGACGAATCACAGCATGCTTCTTGAGAATGGGGGTGGGATTATAAATTGGTATCCTGGCAACTGGGTCAAAAAGGAGTTTACTGTCGTGAAAATATTAAAGAGGACGGGGATATAAATCTGAGAAAAAAGAAACGTGGGCCATCAGGTGTAGTTATACCAGTATGTCTTTATAGACAGTGTTGGGAAAGTAACTAAAGCAACTAGTAACTTAAAGTATTAATATTACTTTTTACCAGTAATGAGTAGTGTAACGAATTACTTGGATAAGGACCCAAAATCACCATAATAGTGTAGAAACATGGGAAAAGTGAGTTTTTTCATAATATGGGACCTTTAAAAGAATGTCCTTTGCAACAACTTCCATTTCTGGTTGCTGACCACTTTCAATAATTTCTCTGCGGTCAGAAAACAAAGTGATTTTTAATATATTCATACAGAATGATAGTCATGAGTAAAGTATTCAACACAATCAACATTCAAGAACAGATATTTCTACATAACAGGTTCCTGAAGACAAAGTTCAATTCTCAGCAATCCTTTTGAAAGAGACCAACTCGTTGTGCTCCATCTTACAAAAATCTCAGAAAATTCTCAATTCATATACTAAATATATTTTTTCATAGATATGTCAAAGGGAGGCCTTCCCCCCAGGGTGGACACATTTCATGTGGCGTAACTGAAAGGTTTTTCACACATTTAAACTGTCAGGCTTTTCCCATTTATATTGTCATGTGGACATTCAAATCAGATTTTTTTATGAATAGTTTCCCACATGTTTTACAGTCAAAGGGCTTCTCACCAGTGTGGATTCTCATGTGGACTCTCAAATCAGATTTTTTTATGAATTGTTTCCCACATGTTTTACAGTCAAAGGGCTTCACGTGCGCAGAGAGCTAACGCTACAAAAAGCATTTGTCACCTTCCGGTTGTTGTCCCCCACAATAACCTCCGACTTGGAAATCATCTGAGCTTTTTTGTTCCGCTGTCGCTGAGGGTAAAACTACGACGACTGATGGAAGGGAATCAAAATTCGAGTGCTTCAAATCAATAGAAAGGAATAATCAACTTCCATTTATTCCTGCAGGGGCTGAAAAACTTAAGAAACTCAATTTCCTGAAATTTAAAGGAGACATATTCTACCCTTTTTCCACAAGTTAACGCAGTTCTCAGGCACTTATATGAAACATTTTCATTTTGTTTTCTACAACATACACAACTAAACATACAATACATTTTCTATACAAAATGTAAGCATGAGAAAGTAAAATAGAAATCATGCAGGCTTGAGAATGAGAAGAAAATGCTGAATATATATATATATATATATATATGAATACTGTATACCATTGCATTACGACTGGAATGTGCTGTTTATTTCTAAAGGAAGCAGGACTGAAGAAAATTCTGGAAACTGTGGATTCTGCAGCAGGACAGCAGATGACATTTATACGATGGTCCTTAAGAGAAGGGCTTCACAATCTTCATTGAGATGTAGTTCTGTGGATGTGGAATAGACATTAGAATTCACTCAGTTCAACAACAACAAAATACCATGAAAAACAACATATCTGATGCGTAAAAGGTTATTGTGGTTGTTTCTGTAATGTATAAATAATCAAATTAACAGACAATGTTGTTTTACCGGTAAGGAGTAAAACAGGATCCCGAGGAACAAGATCACCAGCAGAAGGACAATTGCTATAATGAAAATCCATTTGAATCTGCGCCAAATTATGAACTTCATGGTCTTGCAGGGGTTTGTAAACCAGAAGAAGGACGTGTCAGGGCGACTGTTGAGCGGAGAAAGAGAGATCCAATCACATAATATAAGTTTACCTCAAGGAATTTATAGGGAAAAAGAGAGGAATAAACAAGGACAAAATATTATTTAAATGACTCGGATTCATTACTTGGGATATTCCAGTTTGGGATTCATGTTGGGCTCATCTCTGCCTTTCCCAGCAGGTCTCTCGTCAAACTCGCTCTCTTCCACTATTTCCAGTGTCATCTCCACTTTGCCCTGTGAAATATTGAAACACAGAATGAAACAGTAACCGAGCTACAAGTACGTGTAACGAGGGACTGTTATGTGGAGAAAGACATACAGCAAGCACATGTTTTCCTTCTTGCTCGATCGTGCAGGGCCACCAGCCTCGTACAGACTTCTGGGAGAAGAGCGAGTTGGGCAGTGGTTTCTTTGTAGACGATGAGCCTGCCATTCCTGGCAACATCTTTATGCTGCACTTTTCTGGGCTCTTAGCAGGAGGGATCAGGTTGAGTAGATCCAGCTCAACTGAACCTGTCTCAGACAGATACATGGAAAATGTTCTTCTATTTTTAATATTAATTTGCTGGAGTTCATTTTCAAAGCCTTCAGCGCATCTGGTATGGCATAAAAGGGGGGGTAATTTAAATGCTGATTTACCTAAGTAGTCATCCAAAGAGAATTTGTCATTGTCCCATATCTGGATGATCAGTTTAGGGGGAGTCCTAAATTCCGTTTTGTCCAGATTCCAAAAGTGTTCCTGGGAAAATATATGAACTTTGTTTAGCTGTCATCACACCATCACAAAAATTCTATCGTTATAAATATTCATATTCTAATGCTTTGTCTCTCCTCAACATTCTTACTCACCTTTCTCGAGACAACACACAGCTGTTCTGCAGGCAGGTAGTCGAACCCAAAGATGAGCCTCCAGTTGAAATTCCCATCACCGTCCAAGGATCTGTAATGGACGTCAGTCTTCTGCTTCTGCTCCTCCATTCCTGGCATCCATCTAGGAAATGCAGCAGTGTCGGCTTCAGGCGAGCTGTTAGCTCGTGAATGAGTTCATCAGGCAGAAATACAAATACTCATGCAAGTACTGCATTCATACAGTACATGTTCAACGGCACAGATAAGAGTGATGTACCCTTTCACATAGATGTCACTCATGTTTTCCCCAGTGACACTTGTTTCGTCCAGAGTGACATCAGTTGTGTTCCACACAATGGCTCGCAGGAAGTACCTGTTTATAATAAACTGTTAATGCTGTTAATGCATTATGATGAAGAAGAAAAACAAAACATTTAGCCAAGCGACTCTTACTTCTTGGCTTGGCGTGGAGTGATATCGCATGGATGCCCTGGCAAACCAAGGCTTTTAGGGAAAATGTCAACCCACATTTGAATTTTCCCCTGCATTTGCGGACAAGAGTATTTTTAAACAAAGGTGTCACATAACACGATTAACATGTTCACGTCACACAAAATTCCGCTGGTGATTTATTTCTGGTGAATGAGCCGCAGTTCTAACCTGCGACAGGTTGGGTTGGTGGGAGCTGCAGAGGGTTCTGGTCTCGACGTGCTCTGGCACCAAGCCCTGGGCTCTGAGGACGTGCAGGGCCAGTCTCTCGCTGGCTGGGCCCAAGTGGGAGTGAATCACAGTGTTTGCCTCTGAGAACGACACGGAAGATCACAACAGCCGAGAATGAAAAGATATCCGAAGCGCCATCGCTGTAGCAGATATATGTAAATAATACTACTAGAAATAAGATCACTTTTGGTTTTCACCAATAGCAGTACCAAAATCGTGCAGGTTGTATTGTTTCCCCGTCAAGGTCAGTGAGCGTCCATCGCCCTCGATGCGTGGAGAAGCGATGCCCCTCACCTTCGCCACATGCTGGAGGATCTGGCAAGGCTTCAGCTGGTCTCGCCACTGATTCACCCCTGAACTGCAATAAAATGATAATAGCATATGATTGGCTATGAATAAATAGTAAAGATTATAAAAGTAGTCCCTGACCTATGCAGAATGCAGAGACCGTGCTGTGGGTGTGGTATTTACAGTGTGCATGAATTAAGAATGGAATACTTACACACAGTATGTCTGTGGCAGGCCGCAGCATGACCGGAAACGAGACAGGAGTCTGTTCTCCAAATCAATGACCGTCTCGCCCACTTTCTCATCTCTGCTCAGTAAGTCATAGTCGTATACTGCAATCTTCAGGTCCTTGTCTTGAGGAATGAAGCAGGGCAGCTCAAACATCCTGTAGAAAAAGGGAGAGTATCATGTAGTGTGTTTTTTTTTTGGGGGGGGGGTGTTTCTCTACTCGGTGAGGTGTTTCCGTCCCACCTCCCAAACTCGGGATTTAGGGTGTTTGGCTTGTAGTTATCTCTGTCATCCAGTGTTTTCCTCCCCAGTGAAATCTTAATGTATGGGTCGCACTGGAAAAAGAGAGCAGAACATATGAGCTCAGCTTCAGTAGCGTCACAGATTTGTTTGCCAAAAATCTAGATCACGATTGTCACCCATCTATATGATATGCATAACTGGAATGGTGGTCCTGTTGTACCTTAAGACAAAACTCACCATGCCATTGGTGTCCTTAGGCTGCAGGTCAAGACAGCGCACCACGTAGATCCTGACCAGACACTCCTGAGGTCCGCTCTCAGGAAGTTCTATGAATTGACGGGGTGGCGCCGGCACCCCTGGGTCATCAGACAGTGGGTAGATCTTGAATGCGCCCTGAATATCACAGCACAACAAGTTAACAGACTACAGTTCCTGCCAGGGTGACGTTGGATTATCAGAACATAGAGGATTATTTGGTTTTAATTCTGAAAGAGAGCACCGGATCATTTTGATGGAGAGATTAAGCAATAGTCTTATAATTTATTGATGGGAATAACAGAATTTATTGATGGGAACAACAGATTAGAAAAGAAAAAAAATCATCCATGCAACAGCAAAGTGATCCATGTTATTGTACATTTGAGGTATAATGGGAAGCTGACTGGCAGGGTGTGTTCACCTTGAACTCTCCAACAATGGAGGGGTCATCTTCCTCATCTTCACTTTTCCCTCGCTGAAGTTTGAAAGTGCTGCAGAAATCAGTGAGACCCTGGAACGGTGCGACTTCCTCTAGTTCAGTGTTATAGACCTAATGACACAATAACACAAACACACCATAGAAATGTGAAGCTTTCATTGATCTAAGATTTCTACTTAACGGCTTATTTGTAAAGATTTCCAACATTTGTCTTGATGTTTTCATTCTAAGAACTAATAAATCTACCCAATGTTTGACTGTATTATTATATACTAGCATTGCAGTATGTAGGTGTACGATTAAATCAGTTCTTTTGTACCGCGTGAGGACAAGTTATCACCTGTAGTTTGTCATATCCCTTTTTCAGATAAGGCTGGCACTTTTCCTGATCTCCAACTGAGGCATAAAACTTACTCCACCAGTCTACCGCTTCCTCCTCCTGGGAAATGGAAAATATCAAATGACAATTTTTGTAAATGCAATAAAAAAAGAAGAGAAAATGGAAAATCTCACCTTTTCTGCTGTAAGCTACAAATGGGAGACAAAGAAAGTGTTTAGTAAAAGAAGAACACGTTGATGTGAAAATATTGTCTCCTACCCTTATTATTATTATTATTATCATTATTATGTACCTCGGAGATCTCCTCAACGTTGATGACAACATCGCCCTGGGCAGCAGCTATCATTGCCACTGCAAAACCAACAGAAACAGTTTACAGTAAGATAATAGAAGTTTATCTGCTTCAGTGTGTGTCTGTGTGTGTGTGTGTGTATATATATATATACCTCTAGCAGACATGCAGACATCACTGTTAATACGATATGGATCACAGCGGAACTCCTCCAGGCAGTCGATGGTACACTGACCCACTGTGGGTTTCCTGCCAAATGGTCGGTGGTCGATCACCTTCAGCACGATGGGTGGGGTGTACATCTCCTCTTTGGGGAGAAGCTGGGTGAAAATAACACAGACACGTCAAATATAAACATGCAATATTTAGAAGTGTCTGACTGTCATGTACATAAAGGCTTGGAAGGTTCTTACCACTTTGAGTAGCAGAACCGATCCGGGGAAGTTGGGGTTCTTCTTGAAGTTCCTGATGACAGCAGTCTGAACAATCTCCCCGCCGCATTCCACAATCAAACTGGGAGAGGAAACTGTGGCCAGCTGGTAGGTCTTCATGTTCCTCAAGCCCCAAGTCAAAACCTGGGTCAAAAAACAGAACAAAAGAACACATCAAGACATGTTTGAACACGAGACGAGTATGTGCAGACTGAGGGACTGGCGTAGGGGATGCTTGAAAGGAAGGCTGGAGAAACAGATCATAAACAAGAATCAAAAATGTTAGGGTTGGGCTGGTCTTGTCCAATCATGTAATGTGCACGAAGGGAATTCATTTAGCTCAACAGCAAGATGGCTTGATTGTGTACCTCAATTGCGGTGAGCTGCACGACTGGCCTGATTCCCTGCGGAACCATATAGAGCCTCTCCCCCCGCCGAGGTGGTACAAGGGGCAGATCTCCATCCTTCACCTGCGGGGCAACGCAAAGCATCGCTTCCTTAGTGCAGTTCTGCCAAGTCAATTTGGAATGTCTAAATTAGCCAGTGCCTGCTTCACCTTGTCTTTCAGCAGGAGCTCGGCAGCCAGCAGCATCTCCCCAGCGTTGCGGCCCTTCTTGGTGACTGGGAGCCACAGCAGTTTAGGGCTGACAGCCACACTGGGGTTCAGTTTTACAATCGGGGGGCATATACAGCGACCCATGGCCTCGTCTTTACCCTTTGAATTCAAATGAAGCCACACAAACAGCGAGACTGATGACATTCAGGAGCTACGGGGGGGTCTGTAGCGTAAAACTGTAATTAGTTTGCAAGTCTGACAGATGAAATGCACGACATACGACTTGATCACTGTCGTACAGCTCCAGCACCACATCGGGGGGATTGCGGGCGATAGTTTGGGGGTCGCCGTAGATTTCAATGTCCTCAAAGATGAGAGTCTGATCCCATGTGGGATTCAGGGTGGCCCGTATGACTTCTGTGGTCTTGCTGACATGAAGAAATGATACATGGACGTAGGGATCTGGAATAGGGCACAGAGTCGTTTGATGTTTGCCGTAGTTTATTCCTCTTGGTTTGGGCTTCTACTTGATCTAATTTCCCAGAATTAAAAGTTCTCTGCTTACCCGAGAAGCTGTCTTTGTCCATGGCACAAAGATTCCTTCCCTGATAGACGTACACCCTCAGGTGGTAAATGGAAGACCCTGAAGGGAGATATCATCTCTTAGCAGGTTAACTAAATCACAGCCAAAAACAGACCCCCCGCCCCCCCGGATATGCTTATCTTGCATTAAAGCCTGTCGGGAAGTTTCAAGAATGATTAGCGACAGACTGAACTTAATCTGATTAAACTACTTACGGCTAAAGTGGCAGGAAACGGTGGGTGTGTTGGCGCCAAATACTTTGGCTCGGTCCGTTTTACTGACCTTCTCGTCAACATCGACCCCCTGTCGGAGACAAAAATGATAAATAACATTCCCAAGTGATTCACACCGGGCAGGAACAAGCACATGCAAGACAACGTGAAAGGATATGATTCATTAACGGCAATAACAATATAGCAATAAACAACAACAGCATTTGTAAGGGACTCACTAACGCTCCTTCCAGTCTGAAAATGGCAGAGGCCCCGATGCAGTCTGACGGGACCATTCTTCTTCTCCAGCGGCGACGGCGAAACGTGTCAGAGGTGCGCTCCTTCCTGTGGAACTTCCAGCCAATCAGGGAAGAGTACTCCCAGCCTTCTCCTGTTTCTCGCCTCTGTAGAAGAGACAAGGGCAAAGTCAGGATGAGAATGTAGCATAACTTCTCCCATTCTGTTTTTCTCTCTCATCTCCTGCCTCCTCTTCCTCACCTCAGCGGCAGGCTTTTGATCAGATGTCTTCCTCCTTGGTCTCACAAGTCTCTTCCTGCGATGGACGTGGTACATCTTCTCTGCTGCGACCCAGGATTTGGGCTTATCGTCGGGAGGAATGGTGATCCCGTATTCCCAACCTAATGCCAAAAGACACACGCAGACCTGGTGAGGCTTGATTCAAACACAAAAAGACGAGCGTGATCGTGTATTACAGTTTTAGTGTTTGCCTTACCTCTCTCATCCACAGCCCTGTTTATGTCGAAGCTCCACCCATCCTCCCAGGTCCATCCTGGCGGGCAATCAAAGTCTGCCGGGCTTTGAGTCTTTTCTCCGTTCTACGAAGCACAGAGAGAGCACAGAGAGAGAAATGAAGTGCATATTTCGGGAAACAGATTCTGAACAAATATAAAAGAAATAGGGCTGTATAAATGCCACGTGTGTGTGTGTGTGTGTCGCACCACGTCGGTACAAGGCTCCTCAGCGGGTTTCCACTCCCCCCCAGGGAAACGTGTTTCATTTTGAAAGACTTCCTCTGTGAACTCTGTGTGACCCGCGTCTGCTTCAGTCAACAGGCTGTGGGATGAAGCAGGACACCATCGATGAGAAGCTTTTAAGATCAGGCGATGGAGGGGAACTCTGGGGGGGGGGACGCAGGCCCCGCAGAGGCCGGCAGACATTCTTAAACCAAAACCCCCAGCCAAAATTGAAATTCCTTTTCATTCATTTCCTGTTATTATGTTCCTGTTATGGCTCTGAAGCTGATACAAGCGCTGACTTTAGACAGCTCCTAATTAATGGAGAACGGAGTTGAAACACGAACAGGATTCCGGAACACGCACGAATGCACAGTAATGACGGGATGTTTGCACAAGTCCAGCTGTTATTATCTGTGTAACACTTAACCTTACCCTCGCTCAGGGTCAACAAACCAGTCTTCCTCCCACTCCCATCCACGGGGCGGCAGAAAGCGCTCTCCTTTTAGCTTCACTTTCCCAGTCACATCTGAGAACTTATGGCGCCCGACCAGGCCGGTGGTCCCCCACTTACCGAGCACATGGGCCTGGTTCTCATACTGTGGAAACGAAGCGAGTGTGTATCAGGGATCGGCACGCACACGCTGCACACACTCATTTCAGATATGCAGTAGCTACCGTACCATTTCCGCGTAAACACTGAAGTTTCCCTCTGAGAAGCTGTTAAACTTCTTTTCATGGGCAGAGAGGCCAAGCCACATGTTGGCCCGAAGCTGAACGGGGATCTTAACACCTTTATTTTTGTCCATGGGGTACTGACAAACAAACAGTCACCAGTGAGACCTGTGACATTTATATTAAAGCAGTTAGTGAATGTGAATGTTCTGTACCTGCAGGAAGATGGTCTGGGTCTGCCCACAGTGTTTGCCGTGACCCTGTTCACTGAAGCTGGAGTAGAGAATGTCATTGGCCGGGACTCTTGCATAAGCCACCCGCTTATCTCCTCTTAGCATCCAGATGATCACATCTGGCATGCTGTTCTGAGGCTGGTGGCGACACGCAGCTTTTCAGTTACAATGCGAATGAGCTACATAATCCTCTTTGATAACTGATCTGCACACACGCCCGAAGGCCGTTTCAATTGCCCTGACCTCGTCTGCCAACTGCTTGATTCGGTCCAACCAGTCTTCAATGTCACCGACAGTGTCCTTGACGTCGGTGGCTTCCTCCCTCATGCAGACGGCCATCCGCACGATGCTATTCACAGCAGCATCACGCAGGATTTTCATCTGAAGATCCAGAGCCGTCACGTTGGGTCTTCCCTCCACCGCTGGAAGCTGGAAACTGTCAAAGGTTTGTCAATGAAAGTAAGGCTCAATTTAAGGTAAAAGGAAAATCAAAGGACTGAGAAGCACCGATAGTTTCTACATAAGTTAAATCATAGCATTGCTTCATGCAGCACCAAAGCGGAAGCGGCGTGTCATCGGTCCTATCGTACTTGCTTAGGTCCTCTATCGTGTGGTTGATGAGTTTGAGCCAAATCTCTGCTAAACGTGTCTCGGGTAGTTTGGCCAAGATGGCGGTTTTCAAAGAGGTGAGGTGGGACTCCTGCAATAAATCACATATCAACAAATAAAAGCATATATGACTCAGTATTTCTACATGCAGAGACGCAAACAATATTAGGGCATATAATTCATTCTCACCAGTCTCTCAGCAATGAAGAGAAGAACGTTGACAGAATCCAGACGGTGGCTGATGTCCTCCCAGTATGACGTAAGAATCACTACCGGCTTAGTGTCGGCCCAGGGCAGGTAATAATAGTGATTACCTGTGAGACACAAAATAAATCATTCATTTTAAACACTGGTTACAGACCAAGCTGTTTGCTCCACACTTTGGCTTCATGCACCCTTGAACCCAAAATTACAATGTGGTGAACTAAAGACGAGTTCAATGTCAGCTGCTGCAGAACAGTTGCAATGGCACATTTCACCGATTATTGTCATCAATTTGATTGATTGCCTTCTATAAACTTAAATTTAATGCTTTTGGTGCACACGGTCTATTTGCCTGTGTTGTTTTAGAGTCCTTCTAGGTAGTTTTCATACCATCAAAAACAGCAAAGCTGAACTGGGTGGTGGACGACAGGGGCTTGCAGGTTGAGTCCAGCTTGTTACCATAGTTACCAATGCTGACCTCAAACTGGATAGGCTCGCCCGGTTCCTGAAGCATGCATGCACCGTGGAACACAGCGCACAGAGAGTACTTCCTCCTCCGCTGATATTTCTGAATCGCAGAGCATGCACCACCATTAGAGATTAAGTCCCCCCCCCCCCCAGTCAGTTAAAACATCCTGCCTCAGTTATTTCCCGCCTATTTGGCATTGAACTGCTTATGTTGGCAAGGAAAAACATAATCAAACAGATTACAATAATTTATCATCTAAATTATTGGGCCATCCGTTACATAAAAGTAACAATGTAAAGCAAGTATACGAAGAGAAAGCATTGGGTTATAGCTCAGTGTATACCTGCGACACCAGGATGTCGTCTCTGGAAATATCATCCACATTCTTATCACTCTTCCCATCCAGATGTGTGGACAACTCAACGAGGATTCTCCCCCTGTAAGCAACCCCTTCACCCTGAAACCGATTGGAAGGTCAAAAAATATACAAATGCAGTACTGTCATGCATCAATAAACACGGATTCCTCTACTGGGAGCTAACAGGCTAGTCTCACCTTTCCAAAGTTGAGTTCCTCGTATGGGTCGGGCAGGCCGGTAAATTCTCTTGGGCTTCCGTAGAGGTTGATGTAGCAAGGCCCAAACACTGGGAGGAAACCAATCTCTGAGGCTGCGGTGCTCACTGTGACACATGCACACACACGCACACACAGTTCCAAGGCTTATTATCCATTAAGCTGTGTGATAAAATACAAATAAATACACAAATGGAAGCAGAGTTATGGAGACTGTAAAATGTTAAAATCAGTTTCTTTTGGCTTTTTTTTTTAAGATACAGAGCAAGAGTTACTTTGTTTTAATCTGATGACAAAACATAAAACATGCCGGTTTGTTACGTACATTCAGACACCGCGTTGGAGGTTTCTGCCCGAGGGACTGTTTCCAAAGGGCAAAGGAAGCATAAAACAACGTTAAATAACAATATCGAAAAGGGGAACGAACAAGTTCCAATCATTACAAAAATAACTAGAAAACGACAATCAGAGATTGCAGACCCTCGCCTCCAATAGACTATTCGATCTTGTGAGACAGTAAACAGGGCTTCCGGATCAGAGGGGCCGAACCTGCTCTAGCTTGCTGCTCCGGAACGTACTACAAGACACCTTCTGGACTCTTTTTCCCATCATGCCATTCGTGTCCCTCCCTCTTAAAGTGACAGTTTACAGCACAGGCACAATTCCAAATGTAAAAATAATTCTAGAATCTGGATCCAGATCCGGATCAATGCCATTCTCGGGGAGGACTGAGCCACGGACAGAACCTTGCTTGTGTAAAGATTTCAAGTCGATTGGGTTACTAGTTTTTGAGTTATGCGCTCGGACAGACAGACAAACATACAAACAGACAAACGCACCCATTTGCAATACCCTCGCCTCCCCTTCGGCGAGGGTAACAAATTAGTACTACCTTCAATTTCTCCACCAGAGGAAGACATTGTGCTCAGATTCAAAAAGGCCGTTCCTATGGCGTCGTCCTTGGTTAAACAATCCCTGCAGAGAGAAAAGTGACGCATCACACGGTGGCTGATGACTCCGACACGAGTGCTTTTGTGCATGAATGAATTTTCGCTCTTACCAGTCATACAGTGTCAACTTGATGCATTCACACATGGATGGGAACTGGACACGCAGACAGGTGCATGTTTTCATTTATGACGTTCATTTAAATTTGACATCTTAATGAGTGTCTTTCATACCTTGACCTGAAGGTTAATGAGTTGGTTCCACTCCGGGTTGGCATTTTTCTCAATGATTTTGGTGCACAGCTAAAGCAAATATATTGCTAGTTGAGCAATAACAGCAGTCATGCATTAAGAACATTAAAAAATAATGTTAGAATTGTACCCTCTTGCCAGCAAAGCTGACTTCTAGATAGGGATCCACCAAGTTCTTCTTATCTCCACCGCCTCCGAAGACCTGTTTCACCGTCTGAACGAAGGCATCGTCCACTGCAGAGTAAACAGAGGCTTTCAGTAAGATCTAACTTCTAACAACAATGACTACACACCTATATGGGTGACTTACTCTGAGGTACATCCTCAGCTCGGTAGACTCTGAGGCTGAGCGTGGCGTATCGCAATGCAATCCCAGCCGGCACCAACAGATTGCTCTCTATGTCATCCTGCTCACTTATCTCTCTCCTCTCGGTCTGGACCCGCACAGAAACAGAGTAAAGACAAGAGCAGTTATTTATTTGAGTTCTTTTCGAGACTGATTTCTCATCTGCATTTACTAGAAATCAATTATAATGGTAAGTTATTCAAAGATCCACACACACCGGCGGCTCGTCCCCAGTGGCCATGACAAATATGCTGACTTTCAGGTAACCTCTGGCCCCAGAGCTGGAGTCATCGGGATCGCTCAAGAGGAGCCATTTTCTCATTATGGCGTGACCTGGGCACGGGAAAAGTATGAAACGCATCCAAAAACATATAATCTACAAAAGCATATCTGAATGCTTACCTGGTTCATCATAGATGAAGCCAACATCCACCTGTGTCAGCAAGAAACACAAGACATTACGCAGTGGAATCCTTCAAAGATAACAAAGAGATAAGCACTGGCCTACCTCAAACTCTCCCATTAGACTGTCAGCTCTGAGGGAGAAGGAGTCATAAACCTGTTGAGAAAAAAAAAATCACAGCATCACAGCTTCAGCAGACAGAAATCCCCTGATTTTAAAAGAACACAATGAACGCCGTGGAATGAAAGGAACGATGTACGCACCCGGAGACTAACGCTGTCATCGAACAGTTCTGAGGGTAGCATGTTAACATTGTAGAAAAACATCTGGGGGGACACAAAAGAAGCAGCGATGGATAAATGGATGAGTATTTATTTCACTGATCGCTGAATACTTTTGATGTCAGACTTACAGTTTATGAAGTTTAGATGGTTTGGCAAAAAAAACGAGACCAGGAAAAAGGTATGTGAGAAGAATTAGAATGTGTCAATGTGAGAATGAGAATAAAAAAAAAAGCTGAAGATGCAGCAGATAGGGAGCTAAATAAGGAAGAGGTTTATAAAAGCTATAGATTAAGTAGCAAAGGTTGAAGGCAAGAGAAAGTTAAGAATAGATCAGCAAGATGAAACGCAAACACAGACAGTCTCTGAGTCATTTATTTTATTTTTGGGGATGGACTCTTTACCTGGTCAAAGAATGGGTTGTTTCCTCTTCTAATTCTAGTCCTGTGGGTCTGTCCACATAGATTCACCTTCACCACTGGTTTGATGTTGTTTCCGGGCAGCTGTCGGCCCTCGATGACCCGGACACGGATCTGGACATGGCAGGGAGACGGTTTATCTGGGCGCTTTTTGAAGAGGCATCAGCCTCTAGCTGACATTCACATGATCCACAAAAGAGATTTATGCCCCAAAGAGTGCATTTGGGATTATTCCAGGAAAAGGGAAATCAAAAATGAGACAATACCTGGAAGTCCTGAGGCTTATTGGCCAGGGCTCTCTGTCTTTTACGGCTGAGACGGACGTGCTTGTGACTGGGTTTCCCCGGCTGGCTTTGTGCGGCAGAACCCTCAAGGTTCCCATCTCGACCTCCTCCCTCGCCATCCGCCTCCCCCCCATCATCATCATCATCATCGCTGCCTCCTTTCACAAAAACCAAAATAATCACAACATTCCTCAGAATGAAAGAGTCCAACACATGTGGTGTTCTTCTTTCTATACACCCTGTGTGTGATGGAACAATTAAAACACTTCAGGAGTCAAACCTTGTTATATGAATATTCACACATGTAAATATCGAGTTTAAAAAAAAAACACCCAATAAAATATTGCGATATGTGCAATTTCATTAATTTATGATGGAGTTTCAGAATTATTAAGATATATTTAAAGACAGGGCGTTTGGGGGGAGGGGTGAAAAGAACAAACATTTCATTCAGACTTTTAATTTCTTAACTGGTACCTTACCAGCATCCACGTGAGATGGGTCTCCGTCGTGCTGGTCATTTAGGTTTGGGGTGGCGCTGGCAGGGGGTTCATAGCCGATGATCAAATCTATGGTTGCCTGAAAGAATTGAGGTTCTCTCAGTTTGCATTATCTGCTCTTACTGTTTGATTCTCACATCACATGATATTAACAATTCAACTACTATCTGCATAGGGAGATACTTAGCATGATCCATTCCCATCACTGTAACTGCCTTAGTTGATAGTCCAGGTTGTAAAATAGTGTCATATACAGATTAACACATGTGATCTGTAATTGGCTGGATGTATTCACCCCAACAGCTTGCTGCTTTTCAGTCATCAAGGGCACATTCTTAGACGGGAGTGACTTCACTTGACCACTGGCCAAATCTCTCAGGGAGATTCGGGCTGATCCAATGAACCTGAAAAGCAATCACACAAATACTCCTTAGATTAGACAATCACACATAGTGAATGTCAGCTAATCGATGATGGAAGTTTCCACTTCCCAATTTTGCTTCTTCGCATTTCAAGACAAATCAAGCAACGACACCGAAGCTGTTGCTGTTTCCATGAAACAGAAGTCACGCGGCAACAGCGATTAAGAACACACATTATTGCAACACGTCACATATTGACTATAATTATCTCAAACTATATCCACAGTCCAGTGAAATGACTGATCTAACAGTCAATACGTGTGCTGACTATTTTTCCCCTGAGACAAGCATTCCCTTCAATGGACACATTCAGTAGAAGAACCGTTTAGAAGCAGCTGCACCATCTTTTGAGAGAGCAAATGTTCTTTATTGTGTGACAAGGACCTGCTGCTTTTATAAGGCCGGCCCCTAAGATGACAAAAAAAAGTGCACAAGACAAAAAAGAAGGCTGGAAACACTTAACATCCACCACAGGCATGTGCTGGTTGCTCAGTGCCCTTTTTTAGAGGAGATAAATAAAGAGCCAAGAAGGCGGGTGAGTAACATGAGAGCAGCACAATCACAATCATGATCTCAGTCTCTCCTTTGCTTCCCTCTTTTTCTCTGTTGTTAATTTATAATTGGCCAACGTTTAAATACAGTTGGAGTTATTGTTGGAAACAAGGTCAGCTGTGTCATCAACTGCAGATGACACATGAAGGGACTGGTTGAAATAGACTCGGGTTTTACACAGGACCCTCCAACGAACGTGGAAAGGACGTGGAAACTATTCTGAAGTATAGAAACTGACTTTTTAACTGCAGATGATGACTTTCCTGGCAAATAAATACAGGTATTCTTTAGGTAATATTTACATGTCACTTTTAAATGAAGGTCATTTAGGATTTTCAAAAAGGCCCAAAGCATTAGAAGGCATATCTTGATAGCACCGCAGATTTATACCGGCCATGATTTTGCAAAGTTGGAGTGGCTGCGCTCGGCTGTGAGTCATCGCAGATGTGCCAATGGCAAGCCAGCACAAGCTCCCCTTCTTCATGAGATGCAGGCAGTAATCGTGGAAAAATATTTAAATGCATTTGTGGTGGGTGCATTAACCCCTACGCCATTTTCCGATTCTGATAAATATAGTCTATGCACAATCAATCACCAGGATGACTCAGTGGAAGCGCTATTGTTTGATCTGCTCTCTTCAGAAAGACACATAGCCTGTTAAAAAAGATGCATCAATGAGCTTAAAAAAAAAGATTAATCAATAAAACATATTGCAGTCTGAGTGTAGATAATAAGAAATACTCCAAGAAATACTCCAAGAAATACTCCAAGAAAATAAGTGGAATTCTTCCCTTTAAAGGCAACATTCCCGGTATCAGATATGAGGCAGTGTGGAGGAGTCTTTACTGACGATGCAAGTCTTAACAAGGTCACAGCGAGTCCTGGTGATTTAACACTTTTGGGTAAGTTATAGCATGATACTTTGCCGCACTATTATTATGAATGCTGCAGTGTGGCTGTCACGAAACTGTTAGAAACAACAACTTTGACAGATTACAATCTCACACCGTGTCAAAAATCAAACTACATTTTTCTCTTTAACCAACTACCATGTTCTTGTAGCATGAGGGTGTTTCGGTGGGAGAGGGGGGGGAGTTGTGTATAGACTGATTGCAGAAGCAGTGATTTTTCACTCAGACGCTGTCGTCCCGGAAGCCAAGAATGTGTCTAAATGATCGGTCATTTGTCATGCAGGAAGGAGGGCTCATTGCATTAAAAAAAAAGATGAGTTGAAAAGATATAAATGTTATGACTAAGATGAAAATGTCCCAATTTCCCAATTCGGTGTTTTTAATACACATACTTGTCTTTGCCGATCGTTTCATAGTCTTTTACAACCACATTGATGAATGAAGATCCATCCAAGGGAGAGCCTTTCAGATCAAATTCAAGTACCTGTAAGCATCAGGAAGAGATGGTTGCAATCAGTCGGCAACATATAGTTCAAAATGTGATTTAAAAATGATTTACCAAATAAATGAACAGCTCTTTAAAAACTTCACAATTCATTTAAATGGCTTGCTTGCTTACTTCATTCCAAACAGGGTTCAATTCATTGTCAATTGCTTTTGTTTTCTTTTTTTCACCTGTAAGAACAATAACGATCAAAACACAAGGAAAACTTCAGGAACACAGAACACAGGAAAAAAAGAAACATACTCCTTAGCAGAATAACTCTTAGCTGATTTTTAAAAGAAGACAGAATGTAATTGAATCAACTAAAGCAATTCATTCATGAAAAAAGCTAAGTCAAAGCCATGCAGTCAAAAAAAAACGTCTCTGGTAGCAATCTAACCTTATAAGGATGCATTCTCTCCGTTCTGTATGTGAATCACTGTCATTATCATCACATTTAAACTGTAGAAATTAATGCATACTGTAATTTACCACTATATTTGAAGGTAATTTCCAAAAACCCTGACTAAAAATAAAAAGAATTGTGTAGATGATCCAACCAAACCAATAAAAAGTTCAAGCGCATGCAGTAGAAAAAAGAAACAGCCTCGCCAAAGGTACCTCTAAAGATGATCGCAGCTATTGGGTCGGGGCTTCCGAGTTTCTTTCTGGGGATCCCAGTTGCGGACTCGACAATGACCCGCAGCATTTTCATAAAGTCCAAATGTACTCAGAGATTCGAGTCACATCCCTTTGGCCGTGAGGGAGCCTGCACCGAGTGCCGAGCAGGAGAGGGTTGGATCCCGGAGGACAGCCAGCCTCTCTCTGAGGTCACAGGCGTGAAACGCATCACGCAGCATGGGGAGGTGAAGGAGGAGGGGGGGGGGGGGGCGCAGTGGGGCCTTTGAAGAATCATATTTAATAAATAAATAAGTAAATATTTACTCGAGATTGCTGAACAGATTGAGTGAATGCCGTCAGCGTTCGTGCAAACGAGTCGGCCCATTCTTCCTCTCTGCCGACTGGTCTCACCCGCTGTGGTGTTAGTAGTTTTATTAAATAAGAACTCCATTACCCAGCATGCCACAGAGGTGGAGCATGCGCAGAAGCGCTGGCCACGGAGAATAAGGAAGCTCCGAATAAAGGTTATTAAAAAGACCAGTTAACGCCTCGTCTTCATCAAATAAGAAAGACAACTCGCCCGCTGTCCTCTGAATACAAGCTGCTGCTTTCCGGTTCTCTGTACATTGTACACATAGGATAAGTATTGCTTCTGCCTATTCCTTTTTTGGTTGTAATATATATTTTGTTTTGTTTAAATTGTATTTTTTTTTGTCTCAATCTGACAACCAAAATAAAAAAGTGGAGCTAAGATAAAATATGCACATGCCATTTCACTGTAAAGCTTTCTGTAACTTTTACAGCTTTCTTTTCTGTGTCTTTCCTAAATAAACACATTTTCTAATTTTACCTCATGTATGGACTAAAACTGCATTCAGTGACAGTTCAATATGATATGTATATTTCTTAATGAGCACAAAGACAATATTGTAATGTCTTTAGGATGCTAAGAAGCTTCACACAACTTTCCAACAGTATATTAAACTCAAAATGTTCAGTAGAGTGAATGTGACTGAAAATGTTCACTAATATGAGTCACAAATGGTAAAGCGTTCATGTTTATGTTACCATTTGAGTACCACTTTGAGACTTGGCTGCCAATAGGGTGAGCAGATTATCACCGGACAAATGTGGGACAGCGGGTCTGTAATCTCTTGCAAGAGCCCCCCCTACTGTTAGAATGAAATCAAGCATCCACCTACAGCGCTGTACTGTATATCTTTTTAGTCTTGACTTCCTGATATCCATTAGTTATATATAAACACACATATGAGACATATAACATTGCCTTATAATTCACATCTGACTTATAACGCGGATTTGCTTTAACTACAAATACTTTCAGATCATTGTTTTACAAGGAGGAGTTTCGACGGGGACCTTTGTTGATTGTGCTGCGTTCAAAATTAGTAAAATTGTAAAACTATTTCACGATGACAAAACTTTATCAAATCTGTATTCACATGAACCCAAAACATTTTTAATTTCTGATGTCCATGGTCATATCAGTAAGTAATTATGTTCTTATCAAAAGTTGATTTTCCTTAAAAAAACAACAAAAAAAACTTTATGTTCAAGTCAGTTTTAAACTGTTCACACATTTCCGAGGCTCCTGAACGCAGCATTCGCTCCTTCCATCCAGTCACTGTCCTCTCACACAAGATCAGGTGAGGTCATAACGTCAAAAACTTATAATTACTATGTATTCGGTGGTTATATATATATATATATAAAGATAATTTAAAGTCAAATAACAATAAGTAACCAAACATTTAATTATCTAGCTAGATCTCAAGGAGCATTTAATGCTACCGCTAGTATTGTGAATTCTAACCAAACGTCCATCAACGCAACGCCGTTAACGAAATCTAACGTTTTGTGGGTTTATCTTCTATCTCAGGTAGTAAAACTAACTTCCAACAATAACAATTATATATTTTAGCTTCAGTTCCTGCATCTAATATTCAGCCCCGGTTTCATTTAGCATGTAAGTAGCTATGATTAGCACATATTAGCTACTGTTGAGTTTTAATATTTTAACGGCTCCAGTTCGGCTAGAGGTTTTAATTTGCATTTCCTTTCACCTTCAGTATGAACATTTTCTTTTTTTGGGGGGGGGGGGGGGGTTAGGGTTAGGGTTAGGGGGGGCCGACGTAATTTACTGATGACAACAGTTGAAAAGGAATATCAGAATATTTAATTTTCCAACTGCGTATTTCTGACAACCATTAATGTTAGGATTAGCTGGTAACTGCGCTACCTGCTGCTGTTAGGCTAACAGTACTTCAGTACTAATCTAGCTCTCTCTCTCTCTCTCTCTCTTTATAATAATGATAAATATTTAATATTTTTGCCACAGTGAATTTAGTGGATATTTTAAATTATATAAAAGTCTTTCTAAGGTTCTTCTGAACTAAGTAAATTAATGAGAACTAAAGTAATGATTTAAAAATGTAGCTACTTTATTAGCATTCGTGCAAATGCTAGTTTTCAATCATGTATTCATTCCCGGTCTCTATTTGAGATGTTTTTACGCTGAGTTAAGTCACATATTGATATTGTGTGTTGTAATAATCCTTACATTTTATTTTTGTGTCAGTCTTTTTCAGTATCTGTCAGCAAGTGATCAAAATGGCGTCCTTGAGGAGTGGATTGAGGAGAAAGCCGAAGAAGTCAACCTGTTCTGTGGGTGTGAGCCACCTGAAGAAAGAGAATGTCTATTTGAGGGCGAGCCTTGATGAGATGTCCCGTCAGTATTCAGAAAACAAAAAGATCATAGAGGTAAACAGACAAAACTAGCATTTTTTAATAATATTTAATCAACATAAGCCAAACAAGTACCTCTAACTTTACCTGATAATGTTGCTAGTGAGATTTGCATTCTTTCATTAATGGTGTTACAGTTTTATAGCAGTGCAGCATTATGAAAACAATAGATCTGTTTTTTTCACAGAAATTTGTCACTCTCCAAATCAACGGACTGCAGTATTTTCAACAGCTTCAGGCTAAAGACAATATGATTGTTTTGCTGTTAGAGCAGCTGAGTGAGAAAAAAGGGATCCAGGCAGACTCAGTGAGTATGAGAAAGCAAATCTCAGTGAGAGTGAAGAACTCGAGAAAAACCTTGTGAGCATCTGTGTTGATATCCTGAGAAAAAAACCTGTGGGAAAGAAGGCCAAATATTACAAGTGAATGTATGTAAGGTGAAATATATTTTGAAAGCAGGAGGGGTTCTTCTTGATACTGATAACTAATATTTACTTTGTGTTTATAGGAAAATTGTATGGGTGTTGTAGTAAAAACAGTATAGTTTTGGACCATCAATAGTAACTGTTGATGTATTAATGAGCTTTTATTGCACAATTATAGCAAAGAAATAGGCCATTTTCACAGGAGACATTTATATTTAGCACAGCTTTTCATAATAATATTAATAACAGAACTGTCCGGCTTTAATAGCACAGTAAGCTATGACATTTTGCCTACGCACCCTGAAGCAAATGTAAATAAATGCATCTTATGTCCAGCTATACGTCAACACATTTCTAATTGGATTGTTGTGATGCCAGTATTTATCACTAGATGGCAGCAGTTGGTTTTGCATCACACAATAGCTCTGAATCACTCAGAGGTGATTTCTTTAAGCCTCTGATTGGCTCTGACTCTGACACATTTCACCATACAAAGATCTTGGTCCTACTGTACCCTTGTTTTGTTCTTTTTTGCCACAATACTATTTGTATGTTATTCATCCACGGGGGGGAAGCTGTATTGTATGTTTGTTTTGTCATTTCTGACTCAACCTCAGAAGACTGCACCCCACCTTACATAGAGGAGCTACATATTTGCCACGCCACCGTAAACGTTCTTCTCTGTTTGTGTTTTCTGCTACGTTTCCGTCTTCTTGATGACTGAATTTTTATGTGCAGTTGCTTCTCGGTGAAGATGTGTGGCTTTGTACAGTAGCCGAGATGGCTTCCAGTCATGTCTTGGCCGTAACACCTTTTCTGTCTTCCTCCATTATGTCCTTCTCGTTCTTTTATTCAATTCCCAGAAGCAGTTGCTGGAATATGACCAGCCGAGCGAGTTATGGCCGGAGAAGCAGCAACAACAGCACAATGACGCCCATTCAGATGGTGAAGCATCGGGTCAGTGGGCAGTACATACTCACCACTGGGGCAACAAGGGGCAATAAACTGACACAACAGAGTTTTTAAGACATTGCGAGTGTCCTCATGTAGCCAACTGCTGCAGAATCTGCACCTCACAATTCAACGTCAGGATGGTGTTTCTCCAACTGCCTGCCTGTCTATCGTAAATGTTATGCTCTGCTTCTCTCTATTCAGAGAATAAGGAAGAGAGCCAGAAGGAAGATCACAATGAGCAAAAGGTGCTTAAGGAGCAGGCCGCCATCAAGCAGAGCGGCATGCAGTTGAATCAGTGGTATGTCTGCTACTTGAATATAATTAATGAGAAAGTTTGAATATTCCTCAGCGGCTGTACATGACAGACGAGTTAATATGTAGGTGGGATGAAATGATGAATCAAATGAAGGCGTTTAAGGAGCAAATGCAGGTTGAAGAAATGAGCAGACAAAGTGCCACAGCATATCAGCAAGGACTTCAGGAGAGGAGCAGGTCCATCAGCAATAAC
The DNA here is from genome assembly GCF_040956055.1 of Brachionichthys hirsutus. Taxonomy (NCBI): domain Eukaryota; kingdom Metazoa; phylum Chordata; class Actinopteri; order Lophiiformes; family Brachionichthyidae; genus Brachionichthys; species Brachionichthys hirsutus. The sequence goes on along the minus strand of NC_090903.1, from coordinate 8,685,749 downwards.
CTGCAGGTATGTTTTCATTGAAGTATCTCTGTTGTAATAAAAACCATAAAGAATTGTTCACACTTGAAGAAGAAAATAGACAGATTTCTGAAGGCACATAAAGTAACTACCGGTAACAACCATGTAATAGAACAGCCAATGCTCAGAGTGAATTGTGTGGAGTAGTTTAGTGCAGAGGAAGGAATGTCAATGTCTAGAGTTTAAGATTTAAAAACGAGGAAATGGCCTTTGTGAATTTGAATAAATGGCCTGAAAGAATAAAAAAGTACCTCTGTGGAAGAGTCTGTAATGTGGAATTGATCTGATATGTAACAGATAACGGACCTGCTTCATAAGCTGATTCTATCACAAGTCGTCTTGCTAGCCATAACTAATGGATGACTCCCTTTGTATCAGAGAGCAGCTGGACTGCCGCTCTCACCGTGACACGCCCACCTCGTGTCGCCTCCGGCGTTACTCGGGCGTCCTTCCTCTGACTGAATGGCAGCGTCCTTCCTGTTCCTCCTGTCAATCCTTGCATCCTGCCATCACAGTGGACAGCTGTGCCCCTTCTGTGCCCTCCTGAAATATGGATATTACCTGTAGCGTGTTACCAGAAGCTCTTATGTTATTAAAGTGATAAGCTGATTTGCTGACGTTGTGCTTCTTTAATTCTTAATCCACAAAGTTATAAAGCACATCCTGGAGAACGTTGAAAGCTAGATGCATGATTACTGCTCCCCCTCGTGAACGAGAAGGAACCCGTCGGTGTTGTTGTGGCACTCAACAAACAAAGCGCTGATCAATTCTCCAAGAGTGATCAGGAGGTGAGTGGGCAGAGCGTCTTCATCCCCCGGCTGTTGATGTGTTTGCCTGAGTGATTCACACAGTCAAACTCAAACGGCAAGATTTAACCGCCTGTAGACAATCCCCGAGGGCCCGAGAGTCTCAGGAAGAGTTGTTGAGCAAAGGTTTTCTTTTTGAGGTGGATTGTTGTAAATCTTTTTTTGAAGATTGAAGCGCTCACACATACAGTATTTCACCTTTTGACAGACCCTACTTTAGCTCTACGTTTCCCTCCAGTGGGGCCGATCAATCCATCAAAGGGAAAGGCTTAATGCGCTCCCACGTCCTGCCGTGGAGCGGGTACAAATGATGGAAGGTAGTCCGAGTACTGCCTTGTATATAAAAGTATACCAACGACTGAACTTTTGTGTGAACAGAGGTATTTACACAGGGAACTACCTTTGCTATAAATAATGACTAATCCTCTTGCACTTCTGTGGGGATACATTGCGGCTTTGCTCATGAAGATTCCAATAGTACACAACTAAGTATTTATTTAATACATTTCAGAGGAAATGGGAGATCTAAGATTGACCTGACAAACATAAATACACGTTTGGGTTCATGAAGACACCGTCCGACTTGTGATATTTTAGGGCCATGTTTAAAGTGGGGCATTCTGTTCTACAATTTTATCAAAAAGGTGTTTGGTTTGAAATGTTTCATTTCATCAATCACAAGAAAACATTGCTCGGATCTAGAGGAAAGATCCCAAGTTGAAATGTCAGCTACGCCAGTGTCATCCACGCTGATAGCAGTAAACGTCGCAGCATGGGAATACTTGCTGGAGACAGTGTGTGTTCTCTTCTAGTGAAGAATGATGACATTTATGAAGGACAAAACTTCCAACCATCTACGCCACAACAATAATCCACTGTTCTCTATGTAGCCCCAAACCTTTCCATCAGAAAGAGATTTGTTTCTTCCTTCCCTTCAGCTTCTCCTCGTCCACGATTCTTGTCTTTATGTCACCTCCTGCCAGCGTCCTTTAAATACCCCCCCCCCCCCCCCCCCCATAGGTAATAGCTTGATTCGTTTGATCCCAAAGCAGCACACAACATCCCTGCTTCATTCCGTGGCTTAATTTGATTTTCGCAGGCAAAGAGAACGGATATTAAATGGTGAAAACACATCCAGACACTGGGAGCCGGAAAGACCTCGACCTTTTGAATCAAACTGCGTTCCTGTCTTCCCAGAAGGGTCTGACGCAAGCAGTCGTGTGCACGGGGAGTAAACACAAGAAATCCTCCAACTCTCTGGAGGGATCTGACTAAATAGATGAGGAAGAAGCCCTCACAGCAAAGGGGCGATGCTGTCGTACGACCGAGTGCAATATGGGGAGCAATTAAAGAGATTAATGTTAAAGGTAGATTAAACTAAACATGCAGAAAGGCAGGACGGAACCAAGAAACCAACGAAACCTGTCCTTTGTGAGGGGGATGGGGTTCGCTTGATTAGGGCAGAGCACATGTCAGGGTGACAGAAGGGCTTCCCCACACCCCTCCATCACCATGGCAGCCACAGTTTGCGTCAACCAGTCGCCATAGTAACCGAGTGCAGACCAGGAGGGGGAAAGAAATGTGTCAATAAAAATGTACCTTTAGAAGAAAACGTAAAGTAAAATGATAATAATAATAATGATGATAATAATAATGATGATCATAATAATGATGATAATGATGATAATAATAATAATAATAATAATAAGGCGAGCTTTGTACTGTAGGATGTTGACCGTCGTGTGGATCGCAAAGAACACATTCTTTAACTCCATCGTGATTGCTCGTCTCCGGCGGGGTTCCCACCCGGTTCCCACCCGGTTCCCACCCGCCCGCTCCCCGCATCGACAGCCCGTGTGCGTCTGCGCCCCAGGCAGCAATCCGCTGGCTCATGTCGGGGCTTCATCCGCAGCTGATTCGTCATAAATGACACAATTCTGTCGCCTGTTGGTGGAACTCTGTGCGAGCCTAACGCGGATCGAGCGCGCTGAGATCACGTAGGTGTGGTTTTGCGTTGGAGATGAACCGCACGCTCCCGCAGGGATCCCCGCCTGCCACCGCGCCGCGTTCGTCATCGCGACAGCTGGTAGCTTGCTGAGCGCCAAGTCACCGAAGAGCCGAATTTCATTAGATTATATTCTCGTCGGAAAGGATGTTGCTTTTTTCGAATCCCTCCGCGTGCAGCGCAATTTGAGCGCCGTGGACCAAACGGGCGCCTGAGGTTTGATCATCCCCAGAGCCGGAGGCGGTGGCGCGTCTAGAAGAAGAAGAAGAAGAGCCGGATAGCTCGTCGTTCGGACCTCCAGGAGACCCTGGTTCATGCGCAGCGCTGTTTGACGCGCAGGTCGTGCACCGCAGGAGGTTCCACCAGAATGGAAACTCGACGCAGGATGCCCGTGAGCGCGCCCTGGCTCGGCTTGCTGCTGCTGGCGTCTGTTCTGCTCTCAGCGGCCGGCAGGAGAGCCAAGCAGCCGCGCTGCCCCGCGTCCTGTACGTGCACCAAAGATAACGCGCTGTGCGAGCGGGCAGCGCTGATCCCGCGCACCTTCCCACCCGATGTCATATCGCTGTAAGTCACCTGTTTTTATTTTTATTTTTTATTTTTAATATAATGAAATCGCCATTTCTATCACAGATATTTACAACTAGACCACCGGATAATGACGCGCACTAATTCTCCGTTTCTGCAGAGTCATGCTTTTGGTCGAAGCTTTAAAGATGACCAGTATATGTCTGCCCCCTCCCATGCAGATCGTTCGTCAAGTCCGACTTCACTGAAATCCCGAAGGAGAGCTTCATCCACACTCCGGCCCTGCACCTCCTGTGAGAAACATGGTGTCAATGTAGAATAATTAGTTTGTGTGTGTTTCAGGAGAATTTTATTTCTTCCTCTAAAAATAAATAAAAGGGCAATCCCTCCTTTTGATGAAGGGGGGGGGGGGGGGGGGGCTGTCTAGTCTTATGGGCAGGGGTCCCCAAACCTTTTCCTGTGAGGGCCACATCACTTTTCCCTTCTCTGATGGAGGGCCGGGGCCAGTTTGTAGGAAAAGTGTGATGATGGCAGGGGGGCCTAAACATTTAGGGGCCGAATGTGGAGGCAGGCTGTAGTTTAGGCTTCATCTCACCATCACAACTACACACAGTGAGTGTCACACACGCAATGCCTCTCACACCCAAAATCAGCTGATCCAATACAGCTGCAGAGGACCAAACAACAAACCTCAAATTATTGTAAAAAACCTGAATGCTGCACACCTTGGTTCTGAACCCAGGATCTTCTAGCAGGGAGTCAAGTGCACTACACACTACACCACCTAGACGTCATCCTGTCAAGCCTTAGGATAAATAGACAGTAGCATTGTTGACTTTAGACCAGAGGCACTGGTTTTGAATCCAGTACGACATCACCTGGTCGGAGACACGCCCACTCCACATAACACAAAAGGAAAAAGCACAACATAACCACACAGAACAACATAACAACACAGTACAACATAACAACACGCTGTGGTCTGAGAATACCTCAAGTTTCCTCACCTATACGGTGGCGTAGTCGGTAGGGTTACCGACCCACAGCCGGAGGAACTGGGTTCGCATCCAACTGTGGGAGTGGGGGTGGAGCAGGGGCGGCAGGGTAGGCCTAGGGCCTTACCTGGGCGGAGTGAACTGGACCACTGGTCCACTCCACTCTGCTCAGGTGTGCCCTGGACCTACCCTGTTGCCCCTGCTCCATCTCATTCCCGTAGTGGGATTCGATACCAGGGCCATTTTGCCCCCCTCTACAATGCTGCCAACCATGCCACCGTGGAGGTGAGGAAACTTGCCCTGTTATTACAAAGTAATTACTATGTAATAAGTTGATATTACAGAGCACCGGAACATTAATTTCTGGCCGTATGTGACCATACGTCCCAAATAAAAGGGAGGCTACCCATGTTGTATGGAAAGGAAAATAAGTAAATTCTATTTTGGGTCTCTGGTATTGTTCAGGGGGCCAGGCCAAATGTGGAAATGGGCCGGATCCGGCCCGCGGGCCGCAGTTTGGGGACCCCTGCTTATGGGGATTGGGGCCTATTGACTGAGCAGGAATCTGGATAGCAACAATCCTTGTGTTTGAAGTATTTCTGTCAATGTTAAGAAGCGAGGAGAAGGCTTGAAATCACAGGTCATTAATATAAGAATAGAATTCTTCTCATGTGGAACAACGTGCTTGTTGCGATGAGATTTGTGAGCAGGAATGATGAAGTGTTGTGGATCTCGCACACACAGCCTCTTCACAGCCAACGACTTGGAGGCTGTAAACGAGGACGCCTTCCTGGGCCTTCCTCACCTGGAGTATCTGTGAGTAGTATATGTATGACACACAAACACACACAAAAAAAACTGGGAACATCAGCTTTTATCCTTTACCACCAATTTATTCAACACATATTTCAGGTTCATCGAAAACAACCAGATCAGGTCGATCTCTCCAAATGCTTTTCATGGACTGAAGACGTTGGTGCATCTGTAAGTAACAGCTGACAGCTGGATGATGCAATGTCTTAAGAATCTATTTTTAAGAAAAAAAACAGCAACATAAAAGTAGCTTAATGTTTCCTCAAACTCACAATAAAAATGTCTCAGGGGTGCTATTATGGGGGCCGATACCACATATCCTCATGTTACAGCATAACAACATTCACATTTAGGTTCTTCTATGAAGACTGCACCTGAAATTCCAAGTTAAAAATGCAAACAGTGGAAAATGAGTTTGGAAAGGAGGGGAGGAATTCCCTCATTCTACAAATGATGAAACAAGAACAATAATACATCTGTCCGACAGCTGTCCTTTTTTGTTTTTGTTTTCAGGAGTTTGGCTTATAATAATCTGGAAACTCTCCCAAAAGATTTGTTCAAGGGTCTTGAGGCCCTGACAAAAGTGTAAGTATGATGTTTAAGGTGTTTCATTTCTAATCTGTTTCTCTATTTAGAACACTGTACCATTATTCCTCTTCAGCCCAGGCTAACCCTAACCCTAACCCCCCCCCCCCCCACACACACACACTGAAGGGAATCGGTTCTGCTTTATGGCTCCTCTTAATGAGAAAGCAGAGGCCGAGAGGACCAGAGAGCCAAGCCAGCAGTCTCGCGGCTGCAGTTGCATCGCCGCTCGCTGAGACGGGTCCTTTCAGCCCGTCGGCTTTGTGCTTTTCTCCCGCCAGTGACTTGCGAGGGAACCGGTTCACCTGCGACTGCAAACTGAAGTGGCTGGTGGAGTGGATGTACAGCACCAACGCTACGGTGGACCAGATTTACTGCAAAGGTCCGGCCTCGCAGCAAGACGAGAGAATCAACGATCTGCTGCCGCAGTCCTTCGACTGCATCACCACAGGTGGCGTTTGTGTTCTATGAGGTCCTCCTGACTTGTTTCTTATTAGTCTTATTTGAAGTGTTCTCATTTCCCTCACAGAGTTTGCTTCCTACCAGTCCCTAAAGTTTGAATCCATCTCGGTGGAGTCCTTTTCCTTCGGCACTGACCAGTACGTGGTGTTCGCCCAGCCTTTCATTGGGAAATGCAGCTTCCTGGAGTGGGATCACGTGGAAATGGTCTTCAGAAACTATGACGACATTGACAGTGAGTATACGACTTCCTCCCAGCAAACCGTTTCCGCGAAGAAGGGGCGTTTTGTGACTCTTTGCTCTCCTCAACAGGCACTTCCACAGTGATTTGCAAACCTCTGGTGATCGACAGCCAGCTCTTTATCATAGTGGCTCAGCTGTTCGGGGGCTCGCACATTTATAAGCGAGACAACTCTGCCAACAAGTTCATCAAGCTCCAAGGCATCGACATCCTCAAAATCCGCAAGCCAAACGACGTCGAGACGTTCCGTATCGACGGCGAGTCCTTCTTCGTCATCGCGGACAGCTCCAAAGCCGGTTCCACCACCATCTACAAGTGGAACGGCAACGGCTTCTACTCTCACCAGTCGCTCCACCCGTGGTACCGGGACACGGACGTGGAGTACATGGAGATATCCTCCAAGCCTCACCTGATTTTGTCCAGCAGCTCCCAGAGGCCGGTCATCTACCAGTGGAACAAAGGCGCCAAGCTCTTCGACAGACGCACCGACATCCCGGAGATGGAGGACGTCTACGCCGTGAAGCATTTTCAGGTCCAATCAGACCTCTTCATCTGCCTGACACGTTTCATCGGCGACTCCAAAGTGATGCGCTGGGATGGAGCGCTCTTCAGAGAGCTGCAAACCATGCCCTCTCGCGGCTCCATGGTGTTTCAGCCTTTCACTTTGGCCAGCTGGCAGTACGCCATCCTGGGGAGCGATTATTCTTTCACCCAGGTGTACCGCTGGGATGCCAAGAAGGGCGAGTTCGTCCATTTCCAGGAGGTGAACATCCAGGCGCCGAGGGCCTTCTCTCCCGTCTCCATAGACAACCGGCAGTTCCTGCTGGCGTCAAGCTTCAAAGGGAAAACGCAGATTTACGAGCACCTGGTCATTGATCTGAGCAATTGAGCGATTGTTTTCTTGAAAGGTTGGATGTCGTTTGACTTTTTTTCCAGAGATGGCTGCTGTTCAAAAGCACTGAAGGCAATTATTAGTGAACCTAACTTGAGGAAGGCAGGCAATGATATTTTTTTTTTCCCACTGCAATCGGTACTTGATACATGCACGTATCTCAACCAGGTGCACATGGGATTCAATGCATGTCACTCAAGGTGGAAGTAAATCCAATATGTTGTTAATACACTAATGCATGACCAGAGCCTCAAACAGGCTCTCCCAACCTGATGAATGAAGCATCCATCCGCATTTATCCATTGATTATTTTGTGTGTGTGTGTGTGGCTTTCATGTGACACAGCGATGTTTCTATCTTTGTAACATCATATATTTATCTACAGAAAGTAATAATGAAATTGCACTTTCTTTCACATCAACTGAACAAATCTGCCAAAATGAAGTGTTTACAAGTCGTCTTCTTTCCGTGTGGACGCGTTGACATTTGTCCAAGACGTTTTTTTTTTTTGTACGTTTAAGAGGAACCACGCCGGTTAAACACACGTTTGCTACGGAGACTGAAATGATTATTTGGAAAATGTCTAAAGGAATGTGTCAGATTTTACATGTAAATGCTCGTGACTTACATTTTTATTGTTAATAGTTTATAATGTTTAAAGAATTTAAAATACAGTTTTTTTCCATAAGTATAGGAAAACATTTTTGGGCAAACTATTTTCGCACACTTGAGCGAACTGCATTCCAAACTGAGGATATTGTTCACAATGCTTTACCTTAAACAAACATGTATGCAAAATACTTCAGTCACATGATGATTAGGATTATGTTAATGAGTAATGCCATTAGAGCCAATAAAGATGTGCACCATTAACGTTTACATCTCACGCTGTGCGTAGCATGACATATAGCTTCAGTGCAAAATGCAGACATTCCATACTAGTACAGGTAGTACTAACACATCTGCTTCGTTGCTTGGGGGGGGGGGGGTATCATCGTGAAGTTAGTTATGTGATTCAGAAAATAAAATAAGTACAAACAAATAAAATCATTTTTATTTTCAACAAAGTGCACGCCTCAATTCTACAAAGCAGCACATTACAATGTAATGGAATAAATACAGTAAAACCGGCTGAACTGGAAAAAAAAAAAAAAGCAAGGATACACAGGTACCTGCATAATGGATCTGCTGGCAGCACTAAATCCGCCTCCGGTCACGGTGATGGTTGGACTTTTGATGAATCTCCAGTCCGTTGGGTAAAGATGGCCTCTCCTCTGCTTCCTCAAGTAAACCAATTCAACCTCGCTTTGTTTGTGATGGAGGACTACCAAATGAACACTAAAGGAATACCGGTGCATACTCATGTTCGTACACATCACCCCCCCCCCCCCCCCCGGAAAAACTTGTGCAATTGCAGCAGGACCTCCAAATCACTGACTCGCTGCTGAGAGAAAATAAAGTGAACACCTTTTCAGCTTTGACTGAAGTTACTACTCAAGTCTATGTGGCGCAACTTAGTGCGTGTCCCCCCCACCCCACAGGCAAATAAAATATAACATAAAAGGCAAGGGAGCTCATCCCTTAATGTTCAGCAAAATAACTTAGTGCTCTTTAAATAAAATGAAAAACACTATTTTCATATGGTGGCTCAAACAAGACTTGAAAAAAACAGACTAAAAGGACGATGCTTTAAAAAGACTCCAATTATATTAGGAAAGAACTTAAATCCCATGAAGAAGACATTGACAACTAAATTCTGTACAGAACATAAAATCAATGTACAATACAGTACCTGCAGATGTTATGCATACAGTACAATTCTCTTTACATAGTTTTAGTATAGGCCTCCGCCTGATTTATATACCGACTTATCATAGGTGGGAAAAGCAGCTATTTTAGCGTCAACAAGTCTAATGGTTATTAGTGAGGGAGAGTAGATCTTGTAGTAGGTTTAAAGTAAAACGGGTTAAAAACTTTATTGCAGGATGATCACCTTCTGTTGCATACTGCATGTGGTACGGGGATGTTCTATAATGGGGGGGGGGGGGCAGTGGGTTGATGACGGAAACAGAGGGCAGGGCGGAAGGAAAACAAGGGGAGTAGATGTTTCTTTTTTTCTATCCATCTCTCCGTCACAGGGGCCGAACCTTGTGATATTCCTCTGATCCGCTACCCTGTACATTACATTCACGGCCAGCATTGCACATTGCCAGCCAAGTCCACCCTGACTGCATGGCGAGGACCTTCAGTACGGAATTCTGCCCTGAAAGTCAACACTAATCCAGTGATGAGATGAAACCGAAACTAGAGCTCACTATAGAAGGAACCGGGACTCTGCCGTCACAGTTTGAGCTCATTGGCAATTTTGCAGGCGATATTTTTAAAGGCGATAGACGTGCCCGATATCCTCTTGAAGCGCACGCCATTGAGCGAAAGACGGGGGAGCTTGCAGACCTCCATCTCCCACTGTACCAGGTTGTCCTGACGAGCGTCGCCATGGACACAAAAAAGCAGGAAGCGTTCGCGCTGCTCGTAATCGCAGCTGTTGGCGTCCAGAACCTTCCGGATCTCCCTCATCATCTCGGCAGGCTCCATGGAGGAAGTGGTCTTCATGCTCCAGGTAAAACGGAGCGAGCGAGGTTTGGAGTCCCGGCCGCCTTCGTCCTTGCTGTCACCCGACGCACTTCTACTGCAATGGGGGGGGGGGACAGAAGTGGAGACAGATATCAAAGGCCGTTTCCCCAGAGCATCGCTGTGTGAGCTGCATCTCATTTAATTCTCACCTTGGTGTTTCTGCTCTGGCACTAGCCTCACCCTCACTAGGCACCCTGAAATAAAACAGGAACACAGTGTCAGTCCCACACGGTGACGTCTACACTGGTTCCCACTATCGGCATCACCCCCCCCATCATTACTGGACACAGAGAGGAGTGTCAGGCATGCCAGGAAAAAGTCCACAATCCTGGGTATTAGGGTTCAGCACACAATGAAGAGACTACGATTTACCACATGACGACCAAACGCAGCATCCCGCCTACCGTATGCTACCTGTCCTTCATCTCCACTCATCTGTAAGGAGTGGGCAAAGTGCTTCTAAATCTTTGATATGGCCTCCATAATTTGTCTGGTCTGCAGGAAGACAGGGAGGGGGGGGGGGGGGGGGGTTCAGGAGGGGCAAAGCTGGAGAAGCTTTAGGTTTGTTTTTGAAGGCACAAAGTAAGGAAATACATGGCACAACAAAGGTGTCAGTAGGCGAGGATTTGGTGTAGTGGACAAGGTTAACGTGAGCACGGAGAGGTCTTGTTTTTGGGGTGTTGTGACTGGGGGGAGGCAGGTGCAGCGAGCGTGTTATCCTACCTCCGGGTTGACCTGAAAGACAGAGTTCTATGTAGGGAGAAAAGGAGAGAAAGCTGTGAGCCTGGGCGGAACGGGCTAGCATCAACGTGACAAGGGCCTAACGCTGTGTGGGTGGGGCTCTATGGATGGCGTGTAACTCACTGTGGATTTGGATTGGTGGAGGATGTGTCATTATTCCAGAGAGAAATCAGAGTGTAAAATAATTTCACATCTACCAAAATGTCCTGAAAACGTTCAAATAACTTTCTTCCTTTTTTCACTTCACTTATTCTTCTTTATACTATTTTTGATCATTCCAGTCTTCACATGCATTCCAATGAGTGCCCTATAAAGAATTAATCAGAGACCCCCCCCCCCAAAAAAAAAAATGCATGGATGATTTTTACTTTTTATGAAAATAAATTGCAAAAATCTCAATGTAGAAACGATTTAATTATTGGTCCAGCATTAGCTACTTTTATTCTTTAGCCAAAATAAAAATTTTGATTGATGAAATTATTCCATCCACCTTTGACATTCACCGGCACGAATTACCAAATGCTAGAATGGCGAGCACTGAACCTGCAGGACTCTTAGTCTCATTCCGAACTGTTTGGACAGATAAGCAAACTAGAAAAGCACTCAGAGCACAGACCTCCGCCAAGCAGCTCATTCCCTTCGTCATTGCACTTACACCGTCCACATGGTGATCTGGATCATCACCATAAAGTTACAAATTGTTCTTGGTATCTTTATACATCAACCATGAAACTTAAAAGTGAATCAGAGTTTATATGTGTTTTTAACTGATTTTTGAATCCTAAACGGAGTTTTCAATGTTAAAATGTAATATCTTTTCCTGACCTAATTCTAGATCCGATCCAGATGAAATTCGGTGGTGAGATAGAGGCCCCCACCCTACATGTCAAATTCCATAAACATTGGTCAATAATCAACCGAGATATTGAGGAACACACTTTGGAACACTCTTCTGGATCAGCACCAAAATTGAACCATCTGTTATAATAATTTGATCAAGATACATCTGTAACCTGTTTCTAACAGACGGTGCTTACATAACCTCCGCCTCGGCGTACAATAAAAATACATAACGTTTTACAGCCATTTTCATGGAGCTATCATTGTATGACAGCTATTTAAAAAACGTATGTGGAGAGGGAAACCCTATCTCAATGCGTCGGGAGGTTCGGGTCCAGCTCACACACGTGAGTTTGGATGTTCTTTCCTGTTCCATGTGCGTTCCAGCTGGTGCTCCAGTTCCATGTCAGAATCTAAGACATTATATGTGACTCCATCAGAGGCCCCACAGGGAGATGATGACGCTCACTGAGATGTGTATCCTGTTGCGTAGCCCCACGGTTGACTTGCATGCCATCACAGTGACGAATCTCATTCCACACACACTGATCCTGAATGCACGTTTACAGATTCTTGTACATTTCCAAAAATCTCTGCCATTTTTCATGTCACTTTTCACACGCAGTTGTGCTTCGTGCTGGCCCTGTACGATCGCCTTCACTGACCTGCGGACAAACTTTGAGGTGATTTTGCCGATGATCCCGGTGGAGGTGCCCCTGCGTTGCTGAGCGAGAGCCCCTGTATCGTGGGACAGCGTGGGCGAAGCTGGGGGCCCGTTGTAGGTAGCGCTACGCCGGTCCCGAAGCTGAGCGCCATGAAAGGTGCTGCGACTGGTGGTACCGCGGGGGAAACGGTTCTTCTCCGGGGTGCTAATACTGTGTGCAGACGGCGAGGTGGAGGGACCACGAGGGGACGAGCTGCAACATTTAAATGATGCCATCAGCGCCACAAAGATGCTCGTTATGGTCTGGATCAAGATGCTCACCCGGCTTTTAGCTCTGTATTGTCATCAATGGGGGGCAGTGTGCTTTTTGAGGGGTGCCCCGACGATGACATGGACTTGGTGTGACGAGGTCTCGTGGAACTCATTGCAGTAGATGGCGTGCTACCCGACACCTCGGTTAAACTGGGGACCAAGGAGGGAGATGTTTCACCAAGACATGCTCATTTCTTTTGTTTTAAATGCTATAAAATAATGTTTTTAAATGGCTCAGAAAACAAAAACAAAAACACAGAACCAATGTAAAGCTGGATCTCTACATTTACCTGCTGTCTTTGCCATTGGGAATAGCTGAGTAGCGGTCAGCGGAGGATCTTTCACACACGTAGGTGTTCCTGCGAGTCATCGATCCATTCGTCTGAACACAAACCAAAAAAAACACGTTCAGGAAATTTAGACAGAATCACTGGAAAAATTGGAGCAATGACGAGTCACAAAAAAAGTTTCTTTTGTGCAGATGCGTGAGCAAATCTCTCTGCTGCGCCCTCACCCCCACAGCAGTCGACGTTTTCTTCCTCTCCTGCACGGCCAGCGGCGAAGCCGGAACGTCTCCTTTAGACGTGCTGAGCTCCAGTCGACGTGCGCCGTCCCACTCCTCCCTGTGGTCGCTCTCCACGCTCAGGGCCTGGCCACGCTTCGTGTACGACACCGCCGGAGGCACGGACGGACCCACTGGCAGACGTGGAACCACAGTTAAGACACTTTCCATCAACACAAGAACACATCAACGGCTCCGACAAACAGAACGCGGGCGTCTTTGTTCTAATAGCATCAAGCAGAGCAACTCAGATTTAGGATTCTCACAATTTATCAAATATACAGCCGTAGAAGCAGGTACAAAGCAAAGCTGTTCCCTCCTCATGCTTTGAGGTGCTGCAGGAACGCAGCCAGCCAGCAGATGGCGATAAACACAATGGGCCCAACATGACATAGGAGGAAGCTGCTAAATAATCGGTGCAATGTTGAGGGGGAGCCTCCTTTTGCACATTAAAACAAACTAAACTATGCTTGATTAAAATGTTTCACTATATAACCAAATAATTGTAAAGGATTGAAATGTTCTAAGAGGGACATTTTATCTTGCGGAGCTGGTTTTTCTGTGGTGCCTTGCTCAGAAAGCACGTCGCCACCGCTGCAATGGAATCTCAACATAGGTTGCTGTGAGTGAGAGCAACTTCCCCCTACACAGCACTCTCAGAGCTGGAAAGTACGGGGTTTCTTTACTTGGCTTTTCTACGACCACACCACCATCACCATCATCATCCCCACCATGATCGCTGTAGCGGCGCTGCTTCTGATTGGCCGAGATGCTGCGTGTGACCTTGGGATGGGCGGGGGATATGCTGGAGCTGTTGTTGATGTCACTGGCCGGTCGCTGCCGCTGCCCCTGGATGCTGTTGGTCAGCGGCGGCTCACTCCCCTCGAACTGAGACGCAGAGGCACAGGATGAAGGACGCGCTCTCACACGATGGTGATAATGTCACGATGACCAATCAACAGACCTCTGGAGCTTTTCTTCCCAGCAGCAAGTAGGTGGCCATGACATCATCGTACTTCTGGCCACGAAGGGAGTCTGTGATCTCATCTTTAGGGAAGCCCATCGTCACCATGAGCTCTAAGAGATGGAAACATAAATCAGAGCAGCACCGACATTAAGAGCATAGAGCACCCCCCCCCCCCCCCCCTGAATACAGCCAAACACACCTATCCTGGATGAATCACTGAAGTCTGCCTCGGGCTCCATGTAAGGCTTTAGCTCCTCCTCCTCGTGACCCACATTCATCCAATGGTCTTTCATTATTTGCTAGGCAAGAAACAAAGCAGCAGTAGATTAATCATGACTCAGCTGTTAATTACGCAACAGGACAGCCAAGCGTCAGGAAAAGGACACGCTGATGAGAAATGGGACATTTCTTCAGGAAGACGTTTTGATGGCGAGTTTAGTGGGGGGGGGGGGGGGTGGGACAACAACAACAACGGTGGGATCAATGGTTATGATAGTGAGAGAAATCTTTACTATTGAACCTCAGCCTAGTGCTGATCACAGGCTGCCGTTGACTCTGTGTGCAGAGCGATTCCTGAACCGACAGCTTTATCCTGTTTACAACAGAAACGTGTTGCAAACGACCCCAATTAGACGGAGACTGCGATGAAACGACGCCTCAGGGGTTTCTCAAACGGCAGCGAGCAACGACGGGCTCTCGATTGCACGCCGTCATGCTCCCAAGCATTAGGACAATCAGGGAAACATTGCTGACTGTGCGGGAAAAAATGCAAAGGCTACCTCCAGACTGCCTCGTTTTACGGGGTTGAGCACGAGTAGTTTCTTGAGCAGGTTTTCACAGTCTGTGGACATGTAGAAAGGAATGCGGTACTTCCCCCGCAGGACCCGCTCCCTCAGCTCCTGCAGAAAAACACAGAAACCCAAATGAGAAATGATAACAAAAATAACAAGACTCCGTTTCTGTTGGGAGTCACTGGGCACCAGAACAAAGCCAACATGATCGTGTAGAGTCGAAGCTGAAGATGAAGGGTCACAGGAGGGCTGGGGTTTAAAGCCCCCCCCCCCCCCCCCCCCCATCAGAAACCCCTTTTAAATAATGCATTACCATAGGATCAATTATCAATTACGAGTTCAAATTCGCAACCTTCACTGCTGCATTATGAAGACAATGTGAAGAAATCTGTAAGAAAAATTAATTACGGTATGCCAAATTATCGACATAATTACTTTACTCAGTTTACACTTGGCTGAGACGCCAGCCTCCAGCACTGAGGAGGAACATAATTATTTATAAATGTATCTGAACAAAATATCTCAGAGAAGCATGTACTTGACTATTCATTAATTATATCCATTCATTTCCATGAATGGCTTCGTTTTTGTGAGGGATCCCGTCATATTTTGTGTCGCAGGACTTATTAAAAGTGTCAGTGCTTTTCAAACAAGTCATCCGAGCACGTATGACTAAAGTCTTTATCTTCTCTTTACAAAGAGCCTGCCGTCACCGAGCGGGTTGGAGATGCTGCCTCGGCCTCTGCTCGGCTTAAAGACGTGCACACCTTTAGGTTCTGTCCATCGAAGGGCAGCGATCCGCTGACCAGCGTGTAGAGGATGACCCCGAGGCTCCAGACATCCACCTCCGGGCCGTCATACTTCTTTCCCTGGAACAGCTCCGGAGCAGCATACGGCGGGGAGCCGCAGAAGGTGTCCAGCTTGCTGCCAACAGTGAACTCGTTACTGAATCCAAAGTCTGCTATCTTTATGTTCATGTCTGCGTCTAACAACAGGTTCTCCGCCTGAGGTAGAGAGAGAGAGAGAGAACAGCAAAGCATCATGGGGACTGTCCCGGCATCAGCGATGAGAGGAAACACAATTTGGTGCAGCGCTCAGGAGAAATCCGATATCTGAGAGGAGGAGTTGAGATCCTCACCTTTAGATCCCTATGCACTATCCTCCTCTGATGACAATACTGCACTGCAGACACAATCTGAAAACACACACACACACACACACATCACAGGAAATGTCTATGTGTGTTAAATAGGAAGACACAAATCTATAGTATTTTAAATATAAAAGGGATAGGATAGAGATGCAGCACCGACACGTCTCGTATACTATTTGGTCTGAAATGCCATTTTAGAAAATGACAAAAAGTTCCATTCAAATTTAAGAAGCTTAACTCAGACCCTTTACTGGCAATTTTGATATAAAAAAATCACAGACACAATAAATGATGATTAAAATTATGATCTTTTAACTTTCTGTGACGCATAAATGACGACAAAATAGTAATTCTTGTAAAGTTATGCCTCCTACAGTTTCTCTCTCCCTCTGTGAAATGAGTCCCTTCGCTCGAGGAAGACCGACAAGACCAAAAATCAAGGAGGAGAATCAAGGCACATCATCATCGTCATCATTAAACGCCTTCATCTGAACTTAAGTTCTGAACTTAAGTCAGGCTCAGATTGGTCGTGATTGTTAACCCCCCCCCCCCCCCCCCCAGGTCCATAAATGAACCGCTGAGGTTTACCTCCCATCATGTAATGGTCAATCTGGCAAACTTTCACGAATATCCTGAGCATCGTAAATATTGAATAGTTGTAGATAAAACTTTAATTGGCTCCCAGGAGGCTATGTTTAAACAGCCCTACTCTAATATGTATCCGCTCTAACATGCTCTCAAGACAAACTCACTGGAACTAGCAGGAGTAATTTATTACCAATAGATGCAGGAATAGCCACAACACTAACGAAACCACAAAAACGCACACTGTGGTGAACGTGCGAGTCTGCTCTCAGGCACAGACGCACAATTCTTTTTACCTTTCTGGATGTGGATCGGCACTGCCCACACAGCCCGGTCTTAGTCATCCAGTGCCATAAATAATACATACAAACTGAATGTGAGAAAAAAAGACAATGTTGCTGCGCCATGCTGAATGAAGGGGCAATTAGAGGGGGAAGAGAGAGAAATGCTATTTGTAGCATGAAAGCGACTACTGAGCTCTAAACTGCTCTCATGAAGGCTCATTGCTCTCGTAGCGCCACTAGATGTCAGAGCTGCATCTGCGAGGGTTTCGCTCTCAACCCTGCTGCTGCCCTCCCTCTCAGGCCTGGGCCATCTCCACGCCATCTCCAGCAGGTGGCGACGCATGCAGACGTCCCCCTGAGAGAGTGACGACAGGTCCACGCGCTGCGATGCTGATGACCCACCTGTCTGAATTTGGCCCTGGCCTCTTTCTCCTTCATTCTGCCGTGAGCCACGAGATAGTCAAATACTTCCCCTGTAGAAGTACAATCATACAATCAGTATATTATCAGCACTTTGTGCGACCATAATTATGTTAATGTGGACTTCAGAATAACCAAATCGTAATTGTTATTTTATTTTTTTACTTTACAGGTTTTTGGATATTCTTGTTAAACTCCATTCGAATCATTTTAGCGGGAATGACAAGCAGGAATACGCTTTAGTGAACATACAATACTCACCACCACTGGCATACTCCATTACCAAATAAAGTGTCTTCTCCGTCTCGATCACCTCAAATAATTTCACTACAGGGAGACATGGGGGTGGGGGGGGCAGACAGATATAAAGTAAATACATTTGCATGTGCATTTTCTTATTATTGTTCATTGACTTTACTCGTCCGGTTGGAGCACAGTCATGCGTGTCAATTAAATGGCGATCTACCGAGGCAAAACTTCAAATTTGGTCATTTGCATTGTAGAACTGGAGATAAAAAAAAAAGCTTTTATTTTAAAAACAAAAACAAGGGAACACAAAATCGAGAGGATCCCATCCGCAAGAGCTGAACAGGAATATTAGTGCAGCGCTACCGCGCTCCTGTTTGGGCTCACCTATATTTGGATGGTTCAGTAGCTTCATTATTCGGACTTCCCTGAAGAGCTGTGAAGACACAAAGGCAAATTTAATGCATCCATATTCTGTGAGCGACTGGTAGGAAGCACCGAAGGGGAGGGGGGGGTAGTTGTTCTCCGTCTCCTCCTACTCGCCTGTCGGGCTTGTGCTTTCCGTCTGACACCTCTAACCTCGTGAGCGCCAGCGTGCGCATCCATCAGTAGGTGCCATCCAAGAGCTCGGCTATTTAAGTCCTCAGGAGTGAGGAAAACAATGTCTTTCCTGCTTAGGTGCCTCATTTGTGTGCCTGATGGGGGCAAGCCACAAGACAAATCAGCGAGCCACGCTGCTGCGCTGGGTGGCGTCTTCCACGGTTTATCTGGAAGCGAGGCCACGCCCATTGTCCTACTGCAGTAAATACTCACCGGCGCACCAAATATGTATTAATCTGCAGCCCACAGCCACCGCAGTGCTCCCTCCCACGCCGCCAGTTGGGAGATGAGGTTGATGTTTGTTTGTTTGTTTGTTTAGACTCAGTGGCAACTTGTCCACACGAGCTCTCGAAAAGTTGTCAACAAATTCTGAGCGAATTCTTCCTGTGGCTTTATCACAGTGGGCTGAAATCTGAGGCATGTGGCAGTATACGGTTCCGAGTCCTTCACAAACGACTTGGAACAAACGTTCTAGATCTGCCATTGTGTTGAAAATGCTCACAAATTACTCAAGATAAGCCCAAGATTTTAGCATGCTAGGAGCAAGTTCCCAGAGTGAAGGAATCGGGGAGCGTTACTTATTTTGTCTTGAGGCAGACATCCTGGCAGCATCACCACGGTGGTGTGCTAGCCTATGCCATGTCCTGGCTGCAACAAGCTCCTCCCACCAGTGCAGCACCAGGAGCATTCCCAGCTTCCCACCAAGCATAGCAGAATGATATAAATGTTGACTCAGCTAAAAAGCTGGAGCTGGAGGAGGTATCTGGGGAGATGCAAGTCTGGAAATCCTTGCTGAAACCGTTGCCTCCGTGGCCCGGCCCCGGATAAGCAGTATAATATGGATGGATGGATGTGGACCGACCATGAGTGCGATCATACTTTCACAAATGTTCAGACAGACAATGAAGCTCTATATGCAGGCCAGGGCATACAAATATTTCACCAGACTTATCTCTTCAATAACCTGAAGGGTTGAACAAATTTCAGTGGGAAATTTAATTGGTGCAGAAATAATTACGCAAGTTAACGTTTACCCAAACTTGAACTTTGCAGTTAATTTCAATAGTTTATAGTTTACATCGTACCTGCACTGTGATTTATTCAAAAACTTTAAAAATAAAAAAAGCGCTCAAGCATCAAAGACTGAATTTCTTTTCGGAAAATAATTTAAAAAAATCTAAAATTCCCAAGCGGCTCCAAAAAAGGGATCTCCTGTGTGGGAAAGCGAGCTGCATGTTCATCAACTGCTCTGCTGGTCAGAGATTCCCCACGGTAAGAACGTTAATTAGACTGGAAACACACTGACACACTAACCGGAAGACGTCCTGCAGCGCGCCCAAAAATAAACTCAAATGTCCTTCCATCCATCATGTGACGCGAGCAGCATGCCAGACCGCCCGGTCGCTTCTCCCGTCCTCTCACTGGCTCTTTCCCTCTCCTTCACATCACTGCCCAAAAGCCCCTCAGACGGGAAAGCGTGTGTGTTGCAACCACGTCGACACAAGAATCAGAGTAAATCAGAGGCAGGGGCAGTGGTAAACAACAACAAAAAACAAACACGGCATCTGTCAATAGAGACGTGGCCACCATGAGGAGAACAGAACATAATGAGGCTCGCATTAGAATCACTACAATACACCAGTTCCAGTGTCAATCGGAACAAAGAGTCATAGTGATGGCGTCCCAGAAATATGCAAAACAAAAAGAAGAAAAAAACACCGTTTTCAATGCATCAAAACCTCAGATGTCCGTGCCAGTGACCTACTTCCAGCCCCCCCAGGGGCATCCCGGCTGCAGAACTAGCCTTAATTATAACGGTCCTCATGCAGAAGGAGCAGAGCAGCAGATATCAGAAACACTTACAGTCACAGCAGCCCCTTCAGCATGGAGATTACTGATAGAACGAACAGCTTGGAAGCCTCTATCAAGCGTGTGTGTGTGTTCATGCTTTCCTTCCATCCAATCAATAACATTACTTGCTGATGGCCTAAGACAGAGAGACCAACAGGCAGTGAGACAACCTGTCCTGACGACTGATCTACTGAGACACCAGACGTCTCTCGGCCTCCATCGCTCTCTGCCCGTACAAAGATCTAATCTGAAAACACCAAGAGGGCCGTCCACGTTTTAAACGGTCACTCGCAGCACTGGCAGAATGCTCCCCCGGATGTTACACGCAAATCCATGCAGCCCCGACCATTTTGATTTGTTTTGTGATTTATCGTGGACGACCCACGCTGCCCGTCGAACCGCATTCCAGTCATCGGAGCGAGACCGAAGCTCCGGTGGCCAGTGGGCTCGACAGCGTTTTGTTGGCTAATGCGGAGCGACAAGGGCTAGACGGATAAAAACAACGGCCATTAAGAGAGCGCAACCTCGTAGTGATGGGCTCTTTACAACTGCAAGGAAAGAAAGGAGAAATGACACTGGCGAAAGGATTGCAATGTCGAGTTTTCTGAGAGAAGTATTACAATAATTAAAAACAAAAAAATGCATGAAATTGGACCAGACACAAACAACATCTTACATACAGGCATCTGGTCCAGAACCAGTAGGTTCAGACTGGTTTTCACACCAGTCCACTTTCACGGCCCTGACCCCAGCATGCATGAATGAGTTCAGAATAGGAGCGGAGCGTCTTTGTTTTGAGTTTCAACGGTGCTATTGGTGCGTGATTGGCGTGCACTGAAACGGTGTGGCGGAGAAAATATGAACCTTGCAAGTATTACTTTTGTGCCAAGTAGAGAAAGTTGCAGCTCGACTTGTTTGCGTTCATTCGACATACTTGACATTTCATGTCCTAGCAATGTGGCTAGTGCACATGGCAGGCGGCCGGCTGACGCTGAAACAACACAGCAGGCAGAGTGAGAGAGGCTGAAGGATAGCCGTCGGGCTCTGGGTCAACTTTAAT